>NC_092104.1:16533317-16550817 GCF_045679555.1 Salvelinus alpinus
CACACTAAAGGCTTGTACACATCACACTGAATGTGGATCTAGCGTTCTTTCAGAGTGCTGTGTTTTAGGGACCACCCGCTGTAAACGTCTGGCTGACAAAAATGTTCACGCGATTCTACATGTAAAGTTGTTGCACACTCAGTTCGCAAATTATGTTCAGAGGTGCTCAGCACTCTGGGCCAGCAAACACTACTGGTGTGTCTGGGCCCTTAATAAGGTGGTGTGCTAACATGTAGAACACGTAGAAGGTGAGTGTTGACATGAACAATACGCTGTGGGATCAGTTAACGTACAGGATGCACACATGATATTGTACACACATTCATGTGTGTGTGTGTGTGTGTGTGTGTGTGTGTGTGTGTGTGTGTGTGTGTGTGTGTGTGTGTGTGTGTGTGTGTGTGTGTGTGTGTGTGTTTGCTTTCCCAGTGTGTGTGTGTAGGACTCACACTAAACTTCAGGAACGGTAAAAAGCTGTTTGACTTCCCACCTCTAACCGGTAAAACATCACTAACCATGTCCAGAATGTTTACTTCGACAACCATTTGTGAAGAATTCTCTAGGGTTAGTGTGAGACTGTGTGTTTGTTCACACGCAGGTGATTGTGTGTGTGTGCGTGTGTGTGTGTGTGTGTGTGTGTGTGTGTGTGTGTGTGTGTGTGTGTGTGTGTGTGTGCGTGCGTGCGTGCGTGCGTGCGTGCGTGCGTGCGTGCATTCATGTTAGTTGAGATAAGTTATTCAGAGAATGATGTCTTGCTAATGGCTTCCGACATGTCGAGAGGAAAGTCCACACCTAATCTCTTTTTGCTGAGGTGATGGGACACTACAAATAGGGTGTATTATGCCCCCTCGGCCCCAAGGCTTTAATGCCCCCTCGCCCCCCATAGGCCCTCCAAACAGCCTCCAGACACTACGTCATCCAGCAGCCTCTAAACAGAGAAGCTCTGCCAGCACTGACACCACAGGCCAGGCATCAACCCTGGACAGTGTGTGTGTGTGGGGGGAGGGGGGCTGCATGTTTAATAGGGCTCTTCTGCTTTATCTCTTGTTGTCCCTTGTTTGCTTCTTCTTTGTGAGAGATACCTTAGCCCTGACTACTGTTGGGAGAAAATGACCACTGAAATATCTGTTATTAATTTACTGCTTCTGCTCTTTTAGTGGGTGCTATAAAACAATATGTTGATAGAATGATAGAACGATAGAGTGATAGATAGGGAGAAAGGGGGGGACATAAATAAAGCCGGTGAATGGTTGGTTGGGACAGACACTGCGTTACCTAGCAACGGGCCTCAGCGATGTTCCGAGGAGTGACATTTTATCCCCTTCTTTTTTCTCTCCATCTCTCTTCCTCTACTACTTATTTGTTTATTTGATTTCTTTAAAAGGACTTGAGGGACAAAAGAAGAGTAAGGTTAGTATTCTCTGCAGTTGGTAGAGAACTTTAAGAAGTGTTAATAAAGTGCAAACTGAAAGTCCCCGGCTCGGAAGAGACTGGCGTGAAGAGACGGATGGTGGAGAGCCGAAGGGTGGAGAGACGGGGGGTGAGAACGAAAGTGAAGAGAAAGAGAGAGAGATATTGATTTATAGAATTAGGCATAATGGGAAAGACGGAAGGGAGAGGAATAGACAGCTTGAAGCCAAGACTATATTACCCCCCTCTCTCAGGTGTCCATCAGTCTGTCAGTGTTGCATGTTATTAGTGCGGTAGGAAAGATTCAATTCCTGCATGTCATAGTTAGTCAGAACGCCTGCTCTTCATATTTTGGGTGAAATCTTGTCTGCTAGTCTGTGCTCTGGGGACTGGGAGGGTTACAGTGCCTTGCAAAAGTATTCACCCCCCTTTGGCATTCTTCCTATTTTGTTGCATTACAACCTGCAATTTAAATAGATTTTTATTTGGATTTCATGTAATGGACATACACAAAATAGTAGAAATTGGTTAGGTGAAATAAAAAATTTTTAAAGGAAAAGTGGTGCGTGCATATGTATTCACCCCCTATGCTATGAAGGCCCCTAAATACGATCTGGTGCAATCAATTACCTTCAGAAGTCACATAGTTAGTTAAATAAAGTCCACCTGTGTGCAATCTAAGTGTCACATGATCTGTCACATGATCTCAGTATATATACACCTGTTCTGAAAGGCCCCAGAGTCTGCAACACCACTAAGCAAGGGGCACCACCAAGCAAGTGGCACCATGAAGACCAAAGAGCTCTCCAAACAGGTCAGGGACAAAGTTGTGGAGAAGTACAGATCAGTGTTTGGTTACAAAAAAAATATCAGAAACTTTGAACATCCCACGGAGCACCATTAAATCCATTATTACAAATATGTAAGATTATGGCACCACAACAAACCTGCCAAGAGAGGGCCAACCACCGAAACTCACGGATCAGGCAAGGAGGGCATTAATCAGAGAGGCAACAAAGAGACCAAAGATAACCCTGAAGGAGCTGCAAAGCTCCACAGCAGATTGTAGTATCTGTCCATAGGACCACTTTAAGCCGTACACTCCACAGAGCTGGGCTTTACGGAAGAGTGGCTAAAAGAAAAGCCATTGCTTAACCTCTCTAGCGTATGTGGGACGGTAGCGTCCCACCTCGTCAACAGCCAGTGAAACTGCAGTGCGCCAAATTCAAAACAGAAATCCCATAATTTAAATAACTCAAACATACAAGTATTTTACACCATTTTAAAGCTACACTTGTTGTAAATCCAGCCAAAGTGTCCGATTTCAAAAAGGTTTTACGAAGAAAGCAAACCAAACGATTATGTTAGGTATGAGCCAAGTCACAGAAAAAGACAGCCATTTTTCCAGCTAAAGAGAGCAGTAACAAAAAGCAGAAATAGAGATAAAATTAATCACTAACCTGTGATAATCTTCATCAGATGACACTCATAGGACTTCATGTTACACAATACATGTATTTTTTGTTCGGTAATGTTCATATTTATATCCAAAAATCTGAGTTTAGGCAAGACACTACTGTATCACTTGGCAAAAAGCCTGAGAAAATGCAGAGCGCCAAATTAAAATTACTATAAAATCAAACTTTCATTAAATCACACATGAAAGACACCAAATGAAAGCTACACTGGTTGTGAATCCAGCCAACATGTCAGAATTCAAATAGGCTTTTCAGCAAAAGCATACGATGCTATTATCTGAGCATAGCACCATAGTCAACAAAAGAGAGAAAACATTTCAACCCAGCAGGCGCGACACAAAACGCAGAAATAAAAATATAATTCATGCCTTACCTTTGACGAGCTTCTGTTGTTGGCACTCCAATATGTCCCATAAACATCACAAATAGTCCTTTTGTTCGATTAATTCCGTCGATATATATCCAAAATGTCCATTTATTTGGCGCGTTTGATCCAGAAAAACACCGGTTCCAATTTGCTCAAACGTGACGACAAAATATCTCAAAGGTTACCTGTAAACTTTGCCAAAAAATGTCAAACTACTTTTGTAATACAACTTTAGGTATTTTTTAACGTTAATAATCGATAAAATTGACGACGGGATGATATGTGTTCAATACAGGATTAAAACGATATGTAGCATGCCTTCTGTTTGATTGAAGCGCATGTCCAGGACACCTGGAGTGCCTCGACTTCAAGATGGCCGTATTTCTTCATTACACAAAGGAATAACCTCAACCTATTTCTCATGACTGTTGACATCTAGTGGAAGCCGTAGGAACTGCAAGCAATTCGCTTAGAAATCTGGTTTCCCAATGAAACTCATTGAAAAGACAGTGACCTAAAAAAAAAGAAATCTGAATGGTTTGTCCTCAGGGTTTCGCCTGGTAAATACGTTCTGTTATACTCACAGACATGATTCAAACAGTTTTAGACACTTCAGAGTGTTTTCTATCCAAATCTACTAATAATATGCATATCTTATCTCCTGGGGATGAGTAACTGGCAGTTGAATTTGGGTATGCTTTTCATCCAAATGTGAAAATGCTGCCCCCTACCCTAGAGAAGTTAAAGAAAAAATAAGCAAACACGTTTGGTGTTCGCCAAAAGGCAAATGGAAGAAGGTACTCTGGTTAGATGAGACTAAAATGTTGCTTTTTGGCCATAAAGGAAAACTAATGTCTGGCGCAAACCCAACAACTCTCATCACCCCGAGAACATCATCCCCAGAGTGAAGCATGGTGGTGGCAGCATCATGCTTTGGGTATGTTTTTCATCAGCAGGGACTGGGAGTCAATTCCTTCAGAATTGAAGGAATGATGGACGGCGCTAAATACAGCGAAATTGTTGAGGGAAATCTATTTCAGTCTTAATTAATCTTTCTGGCGCAGGCGTTCCGCTAGCGACCCACCTCGACAACATCCGGTAAAATTGCAGAGTGCGAAATATATTTAACATTCATGAGCCAATATTTAACATTCATGAAAATACAAGTGTCATACATCAAAATAAAGCTTAACGTCTTGTTAAGTCAGCCACTATGTCAGATTTCAAAAAGGCCTTACGGCGAAAGCACACCATGCGATTATCTGAGGACAGCGCCCCGCATATTAAAGCATGAAAAACATTTTTCAACCAGGCAGGTGCACCACGAAAGTCAGAAATAGCGATATAATAAATGCCTTACCTTTGAAGATCTTCTGTCCCAGCTACATCACAGATGGTCCTTTTGTTCAATAAAGTCCTTCTTTATATCCAAAAACTCAGTTTAGCTGGCGCGCTTCATTCAATAATCCACTGTTTTCCCTCCTTCAAAATGCATACAAAATGAATCCCAAACGTTACCAATAAACTTCTCCAAACAAGTCAAACAATGTTTATAATCAAACCTCAGGTACCCTAATATGTAAATAAACAATACAATTTAAGACGGAGAATCGTTAATGCCTTTACCGGAGATAAACATCAAAGAACGCGCATGAAAACATTACAGCCAAAATGGGAGCCACTTAGAAAAACTACAAATTCTAGCAAATTTTTCCAAAAACAAGCCTGAAACTCTTTCTAAAGACTGTTGACATCTAGTGGAAGCCCTAGGAACTGCAATCTGGGAGGTTTCCGCCTCATAATAAACATGACAGCCATTGGAAACAGTGGTAGGCTGAATTATTTATTTTCTTGGATGGTTTGTCTTCGGGTTTTCTCCTGCCATATCAGTTCTGTTATACTCACAGACATTATTTTAACAGTTTTATAAACTTTATATATGCTTATCCTAGCTTCTGAGGCTGAGTAACAGGCAGTTTACTTTGGGCACACTTTTCATCCAGACGTCAAAATACTGCCCCCTAGCCCAAAGAGGTGAAAGAGATTTGAGACTGGGACAGAGGTTCACCTTCCAGCAGGACAATGACCCCAAGCATACTGCTAAAGCAACACTTGAGTGGTTTAAGGGGAAACATTTAAATGTCTTGGAATGGCCTAGTCAAAGCCCAGACCTCAATCCAATTGAGAATCTGTGGTATGACTTAAAGATTGCTGTACACCAGCGGAACCCATCCAACTTGAAGGAGCTGGAGCAGTTTTGCCTTGAAGAATGTGCAAAAATCCCAGTGGCTAGATGTGCCAAGCTTATAGAGACATACCCCAAGAGACTTGCAGCTGTAATTGCTGCAAAAGATGGCTTTACAAAGTATTGACTTTGTGGGGGTGAATAGTTATGCACGCTCAAGTTTTATGTTTTTTTGTCTGTATTTCTTGTTTGTTCCACAATAAAAAATATTTTGCATCTTCAAAGTGGTAGGCATGTTGTGTAAATCAAATTATACAAACCCTCAAAAAATCTATTTTAATTCCAGGTTGTAAGGCAACAAAATAGGAAAAATTCCAAGGTGGGTGAATACTTTCGCAAGCCACTATAGGCAGTCATGCAACACTTTACTGAACATTATGGATGAATGGTGATTATACCATCACATCCCCATATGTTTCTGTTTACCAGTGAAATAGCTGTCCACAGTGTCATGCGTGGCTGTGTTCACTGATGGCAGTTTATTCCTAATAGCAGCATGATAATAGGCCTGGTGTAGCTTGTACAGTACATCATAGACGGATGAGGGTGGGACACACTCAACTCTAGTTTCTTCAATAAACACTTGTCGAGGGGTGTAGAGGGGTGCTGCAAGCCAAAGAACCATCACATAGTAGAGACATCTAAAAATGGTCAACGCTATGACACTATCTCACTTTTAAGAGAGAGACACAGAGAAACACACACACACGTCACCTTTCACGGGTTTCAGTTCTGGACGTGTCTCAGGACTGACGAGGAGCAGCTTAACAACAGGTATGTAGGTCAGACACCTTATTGAGGACCTTTAAGGAAGACACTGAGGAAACACAGAGATAACATAGAGACAGAAGAAAGGCAGAGACACTTCAGTCAGTGGTCTTTGTGAGAGCCAATTGAAACAGACACTCAGGTTATAGGTCTGCTCTATTTCCCATGAGCCTCTAGTACTACCTGTTCCAGGAAATGCAGTGAGAGCAAGAGAGAGAATATCTAGAGCAAATATGGGTTCCTTGAAACCCTTCTCGCACAAACCCTTTTTTCATTCACAAACGTCCCTCCTTGCTTCTTCTCCCCTTCTTCCCTGTCCAAAAATAGAAAGCGTCATTGTGACAGGAAAATGGGGCTTCAGGTTGCTGCCACGGCTTCTTAACAAACTGTCAGGATCTAACTAGCAGTTTTCTCCGCCTGCTATTTTCCCATCAGGTTTGACAAACCTCAGATTGTGTTTAGCTGAGAAGAGGGGCTTGAATAAATGGTGGTATTTGTGTATGTGTGTGTTTCTTTTTTTCTGGTGTATGCTTTAGACGCTCTGTGTGATCCAATGAAATCATCTGAGGCATGAGCTGAAGAGAACCAGCTGTCTGTCTGTCGGTCTCGTGCGTGTGTGTATGTGTGTGTGTGTGTGTGTGTTTCATAATCCGGGGGGAATAGAGGGGAATGGATAAGAATGCATGGATAGAATTCACAATGAATGAAGCATTCCTCTGTGTCCCGCATAGAGGAAGCTTACATTTGACACCTTGGGTTGTGCTCCCTTTACTTTCAAGGCTATCCTTTGTGATGGACACACACACACACACACACACACACACACACACACACACACACACACACACACACACACACACACACACACACACACACACACACACACACACACACACACACACACACACACACACACACACACACACACTTCTCACAAACCACTAGCATCCTCCATTACAATGTAAACACTGTGGACAATGCTCTACAGCCTATATGAAGTCAGAATTGTGTGTGTGTATGCCTGCGTCAGCCCCCTGTGTTTATGAAATACTCACCCACGCCTCATTTATGCCAACTCACCATAGAATAAATAAATACATCTACTATAGCTTGCATGTGTTCAGAACAGGCTCTCGACTCTCCATCTTGGCTTGAGGTTAGTTCAAAGATGTGAGCAGTTTCCCCCTCATACAGCCCCATTCAGTCTAGCCCCAGGCAACTAGCAGATATGTCTGGATCCAGCATGGCTCTCATGCTGGAATAACAAGATCCTGACACCTGAAGAGCGCTATGCCTCTCAGGGGAATCTGTCACATTCTCATACAAGCGCAAAAATACACACTCTCTCAAACACACACAGACGCATACACACACACCTGGTCCAGCTTCCAACTAGCTCTCACAGTCTCACATCAGAATAAGACGTTCATCCATATTTCTCTAACGTAAAATGTTCAAGGTGAAGTTCAGGCATTAAGTCTGGATGGTTAAGGTAAAGGTTATAATTTGTGATAGGCTTACAACAAATGTCAAAAACAACTTTCTATTGCTGGATTCGAAATTGCAACCATTGGAATCAGATGCTTATGCCCATCCTCCATCCCGTCCACAACACCTTTCCTCACTGTCATCTCCCGACGTCCTCAGACATGGATGGACGTTGAATACTGACTTGTATCATGGGGGACCTGGCTGACAGCTTACCTGGGCAGGCTGTCATGACTGACAGATGTCCAAGTATATGCGTCTATGAGATTGTGTGTGTCACTATGAGATTGTGTATGTGTGTCTGTGTCTGTGTCTGTGTCTGTGTCTGTGTGTCTGAGTATGTGTGGGTGTGATAAAATCAACCCACCCCAATGTAAAATCACCCCAAGGTCAACCCACCCCAAAGTAAACCACCCCAAGGTAAACCACCCCCAAGGTAAACCCACCCCAATGTAAACCCACCCCAATGTAAACCCAACCCAAGGTAAACCACCCCAAGGTAAACCACCCCCAAGGTAAACCCACCCCAATGTAAACCCACCCCAATGTAAAATCACCCCAAGGTCAACCCACCCCAATGTAAACCCACCCCAAGATTAACCCACCCCAATGTAAAATCACCCCAAGGTCAACCCACCCCAAGGTAAACCCACCCCAATGTAAACCCACCCCAAGGTAAACCACCACAAGGTAAACCCACCCCAAGGTCAACCCACCCCAATGTAAACCCACCCCAAGGTCAACCCACCCCAATGTAAAATCACCCCAAGGTAAACCCACCCCAATGTAAAATCACCCCAAGGTAAACCCACCCCAAGGTAAACCCACCCCAAGGTAAACCCACCCCAATGTAAACCCACCCCAAGGTAAACCCACCCCAATGTAAAATCACCCCAAGGTAAACCCACCCCAATGTAAAATCACCCCAAGGTAAACCCACCCCAAGGTAAACCCACCCCAAAGTAAACCCACCCCAAGGTAAACCCACCCCAATGTAAAATCACCCCAAGGTAAACCCACCCCAATGTAAAATCAACCCAAGGTCAACCCACCCCAAGGTAAACCCACCCCAAGATTAACCCACCCCAATGTAAAATCACCCCAAGGTCAACCCACCCCAAAGTAAACCACCCCAAGGTAAACCAACCCCAAGGTAAACCCACCCCAATGTAAACCCAACCCAATGTAAACCCACCCCAATGTAAACCCACCCCAAGGTAAACCACCCCCAAGGTAAACCCACCCCAAGGTAAACCCACCCCAAGGTAAACCCACCCCAATGTAAACCCACCCCAAGGTAAACCCACCCCAATGTAAACCCACCCCAAGGTAAACCACCCCAAGGTAAACCCACCCCAAGGTCAACCCACCCCAATGTAAACCCACCCCAAGGTCAACCCACCCCAATTTAAAATCACCCCAAGGTAAACCCACCCCAAGGTAAACCCACCCCAAAGTAAACCCACCCCAAGGTAAACCTCAATGTAAAATCACCCCAAGGTCAACCCACCCCAAGGTCAACCCACCCCAAGGTAAAACCACCCCAAGATTAACCCACCCCAATGTAAAATCACCCCAAGGTCAACCCACCCCAAGGTAAACCCACCCCAAAGTAAACCACCCCAAGGTAAAACGACCGCAAGGTAAACACACCCAAAGGTCAACCCACCCAAAGGTCAACCCACCCCAAGATTAACCCACCCCAAGGTAAAACCACCCCAAGGTAAAACCACCCCAAGGTAAACCCACCCCAAGGTAAAACCACCCCAAGGTAAAACCACCCCAAGGTAAAACCACCCCAAGGTCAACCCACCCCAAGGTCAACCCACCCCAATGTAAAACCACCCCAAGGTAAAACCACCCCAAGGTAAAACCACCGCAAGGTCAATCCACCCAAAGGTCAACCCACCCCAAGGTAAAAACCACCCCAAGGTCAACCCACCCCAAGGTCAACCCACCCCAAGGTAAAACCACCCCAAGGTAAACCACCCCAAGGTAAAACCACCCCAATGTAAACCACCCCAAGGTAAACCCGCCCCAAGGTAAAACCACCCCAAGGTAAAACCACCCCAAGGTAAAACCACCCCAAGGTAAAACCACCCCAAGGTAAAACCACCCCAAGGTCAACCCACCCCAAGGTAAACCACCCCAAGGTAAACCCACCCCAAGGTAAACCCACCCCAAGGTAAACCACCCCAAGGTAAACCCACCCCAAGGTAAAACTACCCCAAGGTAAACCCACCCCAAGGTAAAACCACCCCAAGGTAAAACCACCCCAAGGTAAACCCACCCCAAGGTAAAACCACCCCAAGGTCAACCCACCCCAAGGTAAACCCACTCCAAGGTCAACCCACCCCAAGGTAAACCCACCCCAAGGTCAACCCACCCCAAGGTAAACCCACCTCAAGGTAAAACCACCCCAAGGTAAACCCACCCCAAGTTAAACCCACCCCAAGGTCAACCCACTCCAAGGTAAAACCACCCCAAGGTCAACCACCCCAAGGTAAAACCACCCCAAGGTAAACCACCCCAAGGTAAACCACCCCAAGGTAAACCCACCCCAAGGTAAACCCACCCCAAGGTAAAACCACCCCAAGGTAAACCACCCCAAGGTAAACCCACCCCAAGGTAAACCCACCCCAAGGTAAACCACCCCAAGGTAAACCCACCCCAAGGTAAACCCACCCCAAGGTAAAACCACCCCAAGGTCAACCACCCCAAGGTAAAATCACCCCAAGGTAAAACCACCCCAAGGTAAAACCACCCCAAGGTAAACCACCCCAAGGTCAACCCACCCCAAGGTAATAGAGAGGAGAAGAACAGAGAGCAGATGATTGGCATGATGGTGTTTACCCCAAACAGAGCCATTACTCTGGAATGTACCCATGTACCCAACTCACCTCTCCTGTCCTCTCATGTCACATGACATGCACACCAGTGGAGGCTGCTGAGGGGAGGACAGCTCATAATAATGGCTGGAACAGAGCAAATGAAATGGCATCAAACACATGGAAACCATGGAAACCAATGTGTTTGATGTATTTGATACAATTCCACGTCTTCCACTCCAGCCATTAACACGAGCCTGTTCACCCCAGGTGCCACCAATCTCCTGCACACGGGTTCAGACGTGTGTGTTTGTTTGTTTGTTGTATAGATGTCCACTGATTGTATAAAACATTAGGAACACCTTCCTAATATTGAGTTGCATCCCCTTTTGTCCTCAGAACAGCCTCAATTCGTTGGGGCATGGACTCTACAAGGTGTCGAAAGCATTCCACAGGGATGCTGGCCCATGTTGACTCCAATTCTTCCCACAGTTGTATCAAGTTGGCTGGATGTCCTTTGTGTGGGGGACCATTCTTGATACAAACTATTGAACGTGAAAAACCCAGCAGCGTTGAAGTTCTTGATCTTTTGCCTTGATCATTCACCCTCTGAATGGCATACATACACAATCCATGTCTCTTAAAAATCCTTCTTTAACCTGTCTCCTCCCCTTCATTTACACTGATTGAATTGATTTAACAGGTTACATCAATAAGGGATCATAGCTTTCACCTGGATTCACCTGGTCAGTCTATGTCAAGGAAAGAGCAGGTGTTATAATGTTTTCTGGGCTCTGTTGGACTTGACTTATGGAGAACGAACATTGCATCTTTTTTTACTGCTCAGCTATCAATTTGTGTTCTTTTTTTGGCTACTGTATGATGAATAATGTGTTTCAGTTTATACACGTGTGTGTGTGAATATGTGTATGTGTGTCAATATCTGTATGTGTGTCAATGTTTGTATGTGTGTCAATGTGTCTGTGTGTGTCAATATGTGTGCATGTGTGAATATTGTAGACTGGAGGAAAAAGCAGGGCCCAATTTGCATCTGTGTATTTGTTTGTACAGATCTGCATCTTCATTTGAACGAGTTTCACAGAGTAGGAAAATGTGAAATGCTATTAATGGAATTTTTTTGTAGGGGTTGATACATTTTTCCCTAGGGCAAATCAAGTCTGTAATTACAAACTTAAGAAGCCTTTTTAAAGCTCAAATACACTACAAATTTGCCTTTCTTGCTCTGCAGGAAAATTCCTTCATCAACAGGATGATCAAATGAAGATACGGCATCTGTATGTACAGTATGCTAATGAATCTGGGGGTTCAGCTAATCCTTATTTCCTATCTCTCTACCAGCCTTTCAACTGCTTTCACCAAATCAACAGCATACATAGTAATCCTCCAGAGCCAAGCTATACATTCCTGCCAGGGAGAGTTCAACAGTCATCCTTCATATTCACACAGAAAGCCCAACTCCCCTCTGTTTAAAGCCAGGCGTGCATTCATTTAGAGAACATTGTAGGCTGCATCTCTCCAGGCTTATTCAGGAGTCTTAACAGAAGCTGGAGAAAGGCAGTATGAATTCCAGAATTAAATTAGAGTGTGTCCATTTATAATTCTATTTGGAAACACAATACTAATTGAAGAGACAGCCCATATTGGTTAAGGAATGGAAAATGCTAGAGAGAATATCTTTTACATTTTACACACAACTGCTTGGCCATGAGGGAAGCTGTTTTACACATATTGAATTTCAGCCTCACACACACGTGTGTATAGGAGGCACTGCCTACCATGTGAGAAAGGGAGGTGTGTGTGTGCGTGTGTGTTTTTTTGCACATTCTTTACACAGAACCAGATGTCTCTTTGTGGGTTTCTAATGAGCGGAAATCTCATATGGAATGTGGTGGGAATTGGTGTTTTACACACACACGCACGCACGTGCGCACACACACACACGCACATGCACACGCACACGCACACACACACACACTGTCGGGTAAATGTTGCCTGGCTGTTTTCTATCTATTTTTATTTTATTAAATGGGTAAATCAGATTGTAATTGTCTAGTTAGACTGTCATTCAGGGAATGGATAGGAGATGCAAAACATGTATTACTTATTGGACATAATTATAGTGTACATGCTCCCACTGTGTGTGTGTGTGTGTGTGTGTGTGTGTGTGTGTGTGTGTGTGTGTGTGTGTGTGTGTGTGTGTGTGTGTGTGTGTGTGTGTGTGTGTGTGTGTGTGTGTGTGTGTGTGTGTGTGTGTGTGTGTGTGTGTTAACCACTACATACCATTAAATGCGGCAAGATCACTCAAGATTGACTTCAAAATTGGACGTCTGTCCATGAGGACGTCAGGAAATCCATAAAAAACTGGCCACTAGGGGAAACAGTGAATGCTATTACATCAGGTGGGCTTGGCTTTGTGGATGGCGGTGGCAGATGGGCATAACCCCATGACTCCAGATCCGGAGGTCGCGTGTTTAGTCCCAGTGGTAGACACTATATATTTTTTTTTAACCCTCTCTCAAATTTTAACCCTTAAATTAAAAACACTTAGACATTTGACTTTTGGAGAAACGGAAGGATGCTGAGCAGAAGGAACAACCCAGGGAGTCAAAAACACGTAGACATTTGACTTTTGGAGAAACTTTTGAAATTTTACTTTTGGAGAGTGCAAAAATGTCTGATTCTGCAGTGAGTATGGGAGAGCTTGTTATGTAAATGTCTGCTGTAATTATAGCTCAAACACCAGGAAGGAATGTTCAGAGAGAGAGCAGGAATCTGGTACTGGAGTCCACAGTAGACTAGCCTGTGTTCAATCCTCTCATATCCAATTTGTCTCTAAAGAGTGAAAGATAGAAAGAGAGAGAGAGAGAGAGGGGGTGAGAGAGAAAGACAGAGAGAGTGAGGAAAAGCAGATCAGACTGAAATAAATGGAGGATGAATCAGAGAATGGCCTCCAATTATCAAACCCCTCCTGCAGTGTACACATGGAATAGTGTTGGCCTGGTGTGTGTCTGTGTCCGTCAAGTGATATCATACCTTTTAGACCGCCTGTTGTTATATTTAAATGGGGTATATATGGGATGGTAAATACCGGTAAATTATAGATAATTTAACAACTAGGGTTGTATATTTTTGTGCATTGTGTGTGTGTGTGTGTGTGTGTGTGTGTGTGTGTGTGTGTGTGTGTGTGTGTGTGTGTGTGTGTGTGTGTGTGTGTGTGTGTGTGTGTGTGTGTGTGTGTGTGTGTGTGTGTGTGTGTGTGTGTGTGTGTGTGTGTGTGTGTGTGTGTGCGTGCGCGTGCTGTTGTGTGTGTTTTTGATCCATTGCATGTCTTTTCTAATGGTTGAAGGTCTGTACTGTAAAGTGGATTAAAGCGGCATAGGGGAGTTGGTAGGGTAAAGTTACCTTGCGTTGGCTCTGAGCTCCCGGAGATAATTGGCCCTCAGGGGACTGTGTGTGTATGTGTGTGTGTGTGTGCGTTTCCGGAGTTTGGTGTGTGTGACAGAGCCTCTCCCAGTTATACGAGTGATGAACAAATTAGGAGGCCCAGCAGTTTCCTTTATGGTGGCTGTTCCTTTAGCAGAGGCCTTCCCTACTGTAGCCTTTTTACACATGTGTAGCCCTACTGTAGCCCTTTTACACAAGGTTGACATATTCTCTGCTCACTGTGCCTTCGATTACACAAATTAATGGGTCGACCTGGACTTCCATACAACATAAAGGCTTCACAAATCATTTGTCACAAAGGTCAATGTAGGAATTCTAACATTTTTTTTTAACCATCATAAAGATATGCTTTGTGGCCAACAAGGAACACTGACAGAATCCAGATATTACAAGCATCTATTAACCTCTCTGGGATATGTGGGACGGTAGCGTCCCACCTGGCCAACATCCAGTGAAAATGCAGAGCGCCAAATTCAAATAAATTACTATAAAAGTTAAACTTTCATGAAATCACACATTCAATATACCAAATTCAAGCTACACTTGTTGTGAATCCAGCCAACGTGTCAGATTTCAAAAATGCTTTATGGCGAAAGCAAACAAGGCTATTATCTGAGGATAGCACCCCAGCTAACAATCACAGACCATCATATTTCAACCCTCCCGGCGCGACACAAAACGCAGAAATAAAGATATAATTCATGTCTTACCTTTGACGAGCTTCTTCTGTTGGCACTCCAATATGTCCCATAAACATCACAAATGGTCCTTTTGTTCGATTAATTCCGTCGATATATATCCAAAATGTCCATTTATTTGGCGCGTTGATCCAGAAAAACACCGGTTCCAACTTACACAACGTGACTACAAAATATCTAAAAAGTTACCTGTAAGCTTTGTCCAAACATTTCAAACTACTTTAGTAATACAACTTTAGGTATTTTTTTACGTAAATAATCGATAAAATTGAAGACGGGATGATCTGTGTTCAATACCGGAGGAAAACAATGTGTAGCATGCTTTCTGGTCACGCGCCTCTAACAAACAGTACACTTCACTGGAGCCTCAGTCTGAACATGGCTACTTCTTAATATCTCAAAGGAATAACCTCAACCGATTTCCAAGGACTGGTGACATCCAGTGGAAGCGGTAGGAACTGCAAGCAAGTCCCTTAGAAATCTGGTGTCTCTAAGAAAGCTCATTGAAAAGAGAGTGCCATCAAAAAAAAAAAAATTCTGAATGGTTTGTCCTCGGGGTTTTGCCTGCTACATAAGTTCTGTTTTTCTCACAGATATGATTCAAACAGTTTTAGAAACTTCAGAGTGTTTTCTATCCAAATCTACTAATAATATGCATATCCTATATTCTGGGGATGAGTAGCAGGCAGTTGAATTTTGGCATGCTATTTATCCAAAAGTGAAAATGCTGCCCCGAAGAAGTTAAGATTGATTCTATACATCGTTTGACATGTTTCTACGGACTGTAACGGAACTTTTTGACTTTTCATCTGCACCTAGTGATCGCGCGTCATGAATTCTGATTACTGGGCTAAATGCGCGAACAAAAAGGAAGTATTTGGACATAAATGATGGACTTCATCGAACAAAACAAACATTTGTTGTGGAACTGGGATTCCTGGGAGTGCATTCTGATGAAGATCATCAAAGGTAAGTGAATATTTATAATGCTATTCTGACATCTGTTGACTACACAACATTGCGGATATCTGTTTGGGTTGTGTTGGTCTCTGAGCGCTGTACTCAGATTATCGCATGGTGTGCTAGCGTCCCACATACCCTAGTGAGGTTTTTAAGCCCAGGAGATCTTCGAATCATTTGTTTGGGAGGTGAAATTTACAAAACCTTTTCTCTGGTCTCGGGTGCGTGCTGTCTCATTCTGAACATTCTGGCGGAGTTCTACCTTTTAATTGCAGCCCGGTGAGTGAATTGTGTGTGTCTACCAGTGGGAATCTGGACTCTAAATTAGACTTTGAGAACAAAAGCATTCCTGCATAATGTCACTACGCTCTTATACATCCTGTAAATAGGAGAAAGAATCAAGGTGAGCAGAGATGTGTGTGTGTGTGTGTGTGTGTGTGTGTGTGTGTGTGTGTGTGTGTGTGTGTGTGTGTGTGTGTGTGTGTGTGTGTGTGTGTGTGTGTGTGTGTGTGTGTGTGTGTGTGTGTGTGTGTGTGTGTGTGTGTGTGTGTGTGTGTGTGTGTGTGTGTGTGTGTGTGTGTGTGTGAGTGTCTTGGCATTTGTGGTTGTGCAAACTTGTGAGGTGTTCTCAAAAGTTGTCAAATCTTCTTTCATATGGTCTGTTATAGTACGTGTCAATGACAATAGCTAGAATTCCTGATGCTCTGCAACGTTAAAAGGTTACACCCTACAGCGTCTGAATACCTGATATTGTCTGGATCCCCAACACTGTTTACACAACACATGCCAGTTCATCTGAGGGAGCCAGACATGTTGTGTTTTGAGAACAATACACAACACACACGTCTTGTACACTATACTTTGTGTGCACTTGAATGGATGACCTTTCAATAGCAACTTTCACCGGTGTCGTGTGTGCAGTGTCCTTTGTGTGTTGGCTTGCTGCTCACGGCTAACATGGATGACATCACTGTGCCAGCTGGGAGGGAAAAGGCCTGGAAGAAATGCATCAGGTACTGTCATTGGTTCCCCACTGCCTTACATTCAAGCATTGATCTCTCTCTCTGAGGAGCATTAGGTTGGCCGTGTTTTGATGCATCATTCCTCTCCTCCCTTTATTGGCACAACTCTTCCTTTCTTTCTGAGGAGGTCCAGATGGAAAGGTAAGGAGGGAGAGAGACTTCACTCGTTTGTGTGCCCTTTTTCTTCTTCTGCCTGCTTCGTTTATTCTTCCTCAGTGTTTATCTTTTCACGGCAGATGAAAGGATAGCAAATCTCTCTCTGTTGGTGTCTCTCTCCTCCTCTCGCACTTTCTCTTTCTGGGTGATCTGAAGATTAGCTCAACACATCTGGTCACTGTTTGAAAATACACTTTTATTCCAGTAATTAAGCTTGAAAAAAAAAAAATATATATTTATTTTAGAACGCTCCCACAGTCAATTACATGAGTAAGATATTCCATGTCTGGCAACTTCAGCAGCTTGGGCAGGAAATCTCTGGCTTAGAGATGAGCTGTACCTGAAATCGTGTGTGTGTGTGTGTGTGTGTGTGTGTGTGTGTGTGTGTGTGTGTGTGTGTGTGTGTGTGTGTGTGTGTGTGTGTGTGTGTGTGTGTGTGTGTGGTGGGGGGGGGGGGGTGCGCGTGTGTTTATCAGTGTTTTACTAACACATCAATCACTATACATGAGCTGACAGGTCTCCTGCCCACATTGTGTGAGCTATTAGTGGCTACTGACAAACACACACACCACACTAAAGACTATGAGGCAACAGTGTGGTAATGTGTTCATTTGTGTG
>NC_092104.1:16553317-16598317 GCF_045679555.1 Salvelinus alpinus
ACACACACACAGAGAGACCCACACACAGAGAGAGACACACACACACACAGAGAGAGACACACACACACAGAGAAACACATACACACAGAGAGAGAGACACACACAGAGAAACACATACACACAGAGCCACACATGGACACACACAGACACACACACACACACACACACACAGAGAGACACACACAGAGAGAGAGAGACACACACAGAGAGACACACACACACACACATAGAGAGAGAGAGAGAGGCACACACAAAGAGAGAGACACACACACACAGAGAGAGACATACACAGAGAGAGACATACACAAAGAGAGAGAGAGAGACACACGGACATACACACACACACAGAGAGACACACAGAGAGAGAGACACACACACAGGGAGAGAGACACACACGGACACACACACACACACAATTTGCTTTCGATGCTGCTTCTTGGAATATGCAGTTCATGTTTTGAGTAGCCGAATTGACCCCATCTGTACGATTAGTTTATGTTGTAGAGTGTATTGGGCTGTTTTTTGGAATGAATATTGCTGGTTAATTTCTTCAGAAACACGTTGATCTCTCTCTCTCTCTCTCTCTCTCTCTCTCTCTCTCTCTCTCTCTCTCTCTCTCTCTCTCTCTCTCTCTCTCTCTCTCTCTCTCTCTCTCTCTCTCTCTCTCTCTCTCTCTCTCTCTCTCTCTCTCTCTCTCTCTCTCTCTCTCTCTCTCTCTCTCTCTCTGTTTATCAAAGCGTCTGGTTCTCAGCACTTCTCCTCATCCTGTTACAGCCCAACTGTCTTTTCTTTGACTTTCTAATGGTCTGTCTGTGTGCATGTCTTCTGTATGCACGCATGCAGGATAGCACATTCATTTAGCAATTTGTGTGTGTGTGTGTGCACACATTATATAGATTCAGGAGATGGAAAGACACAGAAAGGGTGGAAAGATGGAGAGAGAGGAAGAGAGTAGAGGAAGATGGGCCAGTCCACTGGACAGGAGAGGGAAGGAGAGAAGATGGAATGAAGGGGGGAAGAGGGAAGGAAGGGAGAAGGAGGGAGAGTTGTGAATGGCAGAGCTGTGTGTAGGTGTACATGCACTGGTGAGAGTGGAGCAAGACCTCTGGCAAAGAAATCATTTCTCACCTGTACTTTTCTCACCTGTACTGCATTGCTGTAACCTCAAATGGGATTCCATATGTGACCTCACCCCTTCTTCTCTTCATTACCTACAAACACTATCTCTCTATCTATCTTGGTATCACTTTTTCTCTCTGTTTCCCTATCTCCCTCTCTCCCTCTCTCTCTCGCTATTTCTGTTTCTTTCTATATTTTTTATTTTGCCTGCAATATTCTGCAGCTCATAAAAGGAAACATGGGGTGTAGACTAGAGAGTCTCTTTTACTCAGCAGCAATTTCATCTACTTTCAATTTCCCTTTCAATCTTTTTACCCCAATCTCTCCCTGACTCACTCACTCACACATTCCATTGTCTTAATCCCTCCATCTCTTCCACCCTCTGAGGTGAGGAGAGGACCAGGCTTTGTCGCACCCACCCACCCACACACACACACATGCACGCACGCGCACGCACACACACACACACACACACACACACAACCAATGTTAAGATTCCATCAAAGACTGAGGTTTTTGTTGGATCCTGAAAATATATGTGTGTGTTAAAGTGTGTAAGGTCATCAAAACCTACACTGACCCTCTTACTGCCCACCCTAACCCTCTTACTGCCCACCCTAACCCTCTTACTGCCCACCCTGACACTCTTACAGCCCACCCTGACAACCCACCCTAACCCTCTTA
This sequence comes from Salvelinus alpinus, assembly GCF_045679555.1. Taxonomy (NCBI): domain Eukaryota; kingdom Metazoa; phylum Chordata; class Actinopteri; order Salmoniformes; family Salmonidae; genus Salvelinus; species Salvelinus alpinus. The sequence goes on from NC_092104.1 coordinate 16,555,121, forward strand.
CTGCCCACCCTAACCCTCTTACTGCCCACCCTGACCCTCTTACTGCCCACCCTGACCCTCTTACAGCCCACCCTGACCCTCTTACAACCCACCCTGACCCTCTTACTGCCCACCCTGACCCTCTTACTGCCCACCCCTACCCTCTTCCAGCCCACCCTGAACCTCTTACAGCCCACCCTGACCCTCTTACAGCCCAACCTGACAGCCCACCCTGAACCTCTTACAGCCCACCCTGACCCTCTTACAGCCCACCATGACCCTCTTACAGCCCACCCTGACCCTCTTACAGCCCACCCTGACCCTCTTACAGCCCACCCTGAACCTCTTACAGCCCACCCTGACCCTCTTACAGCCCACCCTGACCCTCTTACTGCCCACCCTGACCCTCTTACAGCCCACCCTGACCCTCTTACAACCCACCCTGACCCTCTTACTGCCCACCCTGACCCTCTTACTGCCCACCCTGACCCTCTTACAGCCCACCCTGAACCTCTTACAGCCCACCCTGACCCTCTTACAGCCCAACCTGACAGCCCACCCTGAACCTCTTATAGCCCACCCTGACCCTCTTACAGCCCACCCTGACCCTCGTACAGCCCACCCTGACCCTCTTACTGCCCACCCTGACCCTCTTACTGCCCACCCTGACCCTCTTACAACCCACCCTGAACCTCTTACAGCCCACCCTGACCCTCTTACAACCCACCCTGAACCTCTTACTGCCCACCCTGACCCTCTTACAACCCACCCTGAACCTCTTACAGCCCACCCTGACCCTCTTACAGCCCAACCTGATCCTCTTACTGCCCACCCTGACCCTCTTACAGCCCACCCTGAACCTCTTACAGCACACCCTGACCCTCTTACAGCCCAACCTGACTGCCCACCCTGAACCTCTTACAGCCCACCCTGACCATCTTACAGCCCACCCTGACCCACGTACAGCCCACCCTGATCCTCTTACTGCCCACCCTGACCCTCTTACTGCCCACCCTGACCCTCTTACAACCCACCCTGAACCTCTTACAGCCCACCCTGACCCTCTTACAGCCCACCCTGACCCTCGTACAGCCCACCCTGACCCTCGTACAGCCCACCCTGATCCTCTTACTGCCCACCATGACCCTCTTACTGCCCACCCTGACCCTCTTAATGCCCACCCTGACCCTCTTACAACCCACCCTGAACCTCCTACAGCCCACCCTGACCCTCTTACAGCCCACCCTGACCCTCGTACAGCCCACCCTGACCCTCGTACAGCCCACCCTGATCCTCTTACTGCCCACCCTGACCCTCTTACTGCCCACCCTGACCCTCTTACAGCCCACCCTGACCCTCGTACAGCCCACCCTGATCCTCTTACTGCCCACCCTGACCCTCTTACTGCCCAACCTGACCCTCTTACTGCCCACCCTGACCCTCTTACTGCCCACCCTGACCCTCTTACAGCCCAACCTGACAGCCCACCCTGAACCTCTTACAGCCCACCCTGACCCTTTTACAGCCCAACCTGACAGCCCACCCTGACCCTCTTACAGCCCACCCTGACCCTCTTACAACCCACCCTGACCCTCGTACTGCCCACCCTGACCCTCTTACAGCCCAACCTGACAGCCCACCCTGAACCTCTTACAGCCCACCTTGACCCTCTTACAGCCCACCCTGACAGCCCACCCTGACCCTCTTACAGCCCACCCTGACCCTCGTACTGCCTACACTGACTCTCTTACAGCCCACGCTGGCCCTCTTACTGCCCACACTGACCCTCTTACTGCCCACCCTGATCCTCTTACATCCCACCCTGACACTCTTACAGCCCACCCTGACCCTCGTACTGCCTACACTGACGCTCTTACAGCCCACGCTGGCCCTCTTACTGCCCACCCTGACCCTCTTAAATCCCACCCTCACCCTTTTACAGCCTACCCTGACAGCCCACCCCAACCCTCTTACTGCCCACCCTGACCCACTTACTGCCCAACCTGACCCCCTTACAGCCCACCCTGACAGCCCACCCTGACCCTCTTACAGCCCATCCTGACCCTCTTACAGCCCACCCCAACCCTCTTACTGCCCACCCTGACCCACTTACTGCCCACCCTGACCCTCTTACAGCCTACCCTGACAGCCCACCCCAACCCTCTTACTGCCCACCCTGACCCTCTTACTTCCCACCATGACTCTCTTACAGCCCACCCTGACAGCCCACCCTGACCCTCTTACAGCCCATCCTGACCCTCTTACTGCCAACCTTGACCCTCTTACAGCCCTCCCTGAAAGCCCACCCTGACCCTCTTACTGCCCACCCTGATCCTCTTACAGCCCACCCTGAAAGCCCACCCTGATCCTCTTACAGCCCACCCTGACAGCCCACCGTGACCCTCTTACTGTCCACCCTGACCCTCTTACTGCCCACCCTAACCCTCTTACTGCCCACCCTGACCCTCTTACAGCCCACCCTGAAATCCCACCCTGATCCTCTTACAGCCCACCCTGACCCTCTTACTACCCACCCTGACCCTCTTACTGCCCACCCTGACCCTCTTACAGACGACCCTGACCCTCTTGCAGCCCACGCTGACCCTCTTGCAGCCCACCCTGACCCTCTTACAGACAACCCTGACAGCCCACCCCAACCTTCTTACTGCCCACCCTGACCCTCTTACTGCCCACCCTGACTCTCTTACAGCCCACCCTGACAGCCCACCCTGACCCTCTTACAGCCCATCCTGACCCTCTTACTGCCAACCTTGACCCTCTTACAGCCCACCCTGTTGGCCCACCCTGACCCTCTTACTGCCAACCCTGATCCTCTTACAGCCCACCCTGAAAGCCCATCCTGAGCCTCTTACAGCCCACCCTGACAGCCCACCCTGACCCTCTTACTGCCCACCCTGAACCTCTTACTGCCCACTCTGACGCTCTTACAGCCCACCCTGACCCTCTTACAGCCCACCCTGACCCTCTTACAGCCCACCCTGACCCTCTTACAACCCTCCCTGACCCTCGTACTGCCCACCCTGACCCTCTTACAGCCCACCCTGACAGCCCACCCTGACCCTCTTACAGCCCACCCTGACCCTCGTACTGCCTACACTGACTCTCTTACAGCCCACGCTGGCCCTCTTACTGCCCACACTGACCCTCTTACTGCCCACCCTGACCCTCTTACATCCCACCCTGACACTCTTACAGCCCACCCTGACCCTCGTACTGCCTACACTGACTCTCTTACAGCCCACGCTGGCCCTCTTACTGCCCACCCTGACCCTCTTAAATCCCACCCTGACCCTCTTACAGCCTACCCTGACAGCCCACCCCAACCCTCTTACTGCCCACCCTGACCCATTTACTGCCCACCCTGACCACCTTACAGCCCACCCTGACAGCCCACCCTGACACTCTTACTGCCCACCCTGACCCTATTCCAGCCCACCCTAAAAGCCCACCCTGACCCTCTTACAGCCCATCCTGACCCTCTTACAGCCCACCCCAACCCTCTTACTGCCCACCCTGACCCACTTACTGCCCACCCTGACCCTCTTACAGCCTACCCTGACAGCCCACCCCAACCCTCTTACTGCCCACCCTGACCCTCTTACTTCCCACCATGACTCTCTTACAGCCCACCCTGACAGCCCACCCTGACCCTCTTACAGCCCATCCTGACCCTCTTACTGCCAACCTTGACCCTCTCACAGCCCTCCCTGAAAGCCCACCCTGACTCTCTTACTGCCCACCCTGATCCTCTTACAGCCCACCCTGAAAGCCCACCCTGATCCTCTTACAGCCCACCCTGACAGCCCACCGTGACCCTCTTACTGTCCACCCTGACCCTCTTACTGCCCACCCTAACCCTCTTACTGCCCACCCTGACCCTCTTACAGCCCACCCTGAAATCCCAGCCTGATCCTCTTACAGCCCACCCTGACCCTCTTACTACCCACCCTGACCCTCTTACTGCCCACCCTGACCCTCTTACAGACGACCCTGACCCTCTTGCAGCCCACGCTGACCCTCTTGCAGCCCACCCTGACCCTCTTACAGACAACCCTGACAGCCCACCCCAACCTTCTTACTGCCCACCCTGACCCTCTTACTGCCCACCCTGACTCTCTTACAGCCCACCCTGACAGCCCACCCTGACCCTCTTACAGCCCATCCTGACCCTCTTACTGCCAACCTTGACCCTCTTACAGCCCACCCTGTTGGCCCACCCTGACCCTCTTACTGCCAACCCTGATCCTCTTACGGCCCACCCTGAAAGCCCATCCTGAGCCTCTTACAGCCCACCCTGACAGCCCACCCTGACCCTCTTACAGCCCACCCTGACCCTCTTACAGCCCACCCTGACACTCTTACAGCCCACCCTGACCCTCTTACAGCCCACCCTGACCCTCGTACTGCCTACACTGACTCTCTTACAGCCCACGCTGGCCCTCTTACTGCCCACCCTGACCCTCTTACTGCCCACCCTGATCCTCTTACAGCCCACCCTGAAAGCCCACCCTGATCCTCTTACAGCCCACCCTGACAGCCCACCGTGACCCTCTTACTGTCCACCCTGACCCTCTTACTGCCCACCCTAACCCTCTTACTGCCCACCCTGACCCTCTTACAGCCCACCGTGAAATCCCACCCTGATCCTCTTGCAGCCCACCCTGACCCTCTTACTACCCACCCTGACCCTCTTACTGCCCACCCTGACCCTCTTACAGACGACCCTGACCCTCTTGCAGCCCACGCTGACCCTCTTGCAGCCCACCCTGACCCTCTTACAGACAACCCTGACAGCCCACCCCAACCTTCTTACTGCCCACCCTGACCCTCTTACTGCCCACCCTGACTCTCTTACAGCCCACCCTGACAGCCCACCCTGACCCTCTTACAGCCCATCCTGAACCTCTTACTGCCAACCTTGACCCTCTTACAGCCCACCCTGTTGGCCCACCCTGACCCTCTTACTGCCAACCCTGATCCTCTTACAGCCCACCCTGAAAGCCCATCCTGATCCTCTTACAGCCCACCCTGACAGCCCACCCTGACCCTCTTACTGCCCACCCTGACCCTCTTACTGCCCACCCTGAACCTCTTACTGCCCACTCTGACGCTCTTACAGCCCACCCTGACCCTTTTACAACCCTCCCTGACCCTCTTACAGCCCACCCTGACCCTCTTACAACCCACCCTGACCCTCTTACAGCCCACCCTGACCCTCTTACAACCCACCCTGACCCTCTTACTGTCCACCCTGACCCTCTTACAGCCCACCCTGACAGCCCACCCTGACCCTCTTACAGCCCACCCTGACCCTCTTACAGCCCACCCTGACACTCTTACAGCCCACCCTGACCCTCTTACAGCCCACCCTGACCCTCGTACTGCCTACACTGACTCTCTTACAGCCCACGCTGGCCCTCTTACTGCCCACCCTGACCCTCTTAAAGCCCACCCTGACCCTCTTACAGCCCATCCTGACCCTCTTACTGCCCACCCTGAACCTCTTACTGCCCACTCTGACGCTCTTACAGCCCACCTTGACCCTCTTACAGCCCACCCTGACCCTTTTACAGCCAATCCTGACCCTCTTGCCGCCCACGCTGACCCTCTTGCAGACCACACTGACCCTCTTGCAGCCCACCCTGACAGCCCACCCTGACCCTCTTACAGCCCACCCTGACCCTCTTACAGCCCACCCTGACCCTCGTACTGCCTACACTGTCTCTCTTACAGCCCACGCTGGCCCTCTTACTGCCCACCCTGACCCTCTTAAATCCCACCCTGACCCTCTTACAGCCTACCCTGACAGCCCACCCCAACCCTCTTACTGCCCACCCTGACCCTCTTACTGCCCAACCTGACCCCCTTACTGCCCACCCTGACCCTCTTACAGCCTACCCTGACAGCCCACCCCAACCCTCTTACTGCCCACCCTGACCCCCTTACTGCCCACCCTGACCCTCTTACAGCCCACCCTAACAGCCCACCCTGACCCTCTTACAGCCCACCTTGACCATCTTACAGCCCACCCTGACAGCCCACCCTGACCCTCTTACTGCCCACCCTGACCATCTTCCATCCCACCCTAAAAGCCCACCCTGACCCTCTTACAGCCCATCCTGACCCTCTTACAGCCCACCCCAACCCTCTTACTGCCCACCCTGACCCCCTTACTGCCCAACCTGACCCTCTTACAGCCTACCCTGACAGCCCACCCCAACCCTCTTACTGCCCACCCTGACCCTCTTACTTCCCACCATGACTCTCTTACAGCCCTCCCTGAAAGCCCACCCTGATCCTCTTACAGCCCACCCTGACAGCCCACCCTGACCCTCTTACTGCCCACCCTGACCCTCTTACAGCCCACCCTGAAATCCCACCCTGATCCTCTTACAGCCCACCCTGACCCTCTTACTACCCACCCTGACCCTCTTACTGCCCACCCTGACCCTTTTACAGCCGACCCTGACCCTCTTGCAGACCACACTGACCCTCTTACAGCCCACCTTTAACCCTCTGACAGCCCAACCTGACCCTATTACAGCCCACCCTGACCCTCTTGCAGCCCATGCTGACCCTCTTGCAGCCCACCCCAACCCTCTTACTGCCCACCCTGACCCCCTTACTGCCCAACTTGACCCTCTTACAGCCTACCCTGACAGCCCACCCCAACCCTCTTACTGCCCACCCTGACCCTCTTACTGCCCACCCTGAACCTCTTACTGCCCACTCTGACGCTCTTACAGCCCACCTTGACCCTCTTACAGCCCACCCTGACCCTTTTACAGCCAATCCTGACCCTCTTGCCGCCCACGCTGACCCTCTTGCAGACCACACTGACCCTCTTGCAGCCCACCCTGACAGCCCACCCTGACCCTCTTACAGCCCACCCTGACCCTCTTACAGCCCACCCTGACCCTCGTACTGCCTACACTGTCTCTCTTACAGCCCACGCTGGCCCTCTTACTGCCCACCCTGACCCTCTTAAATCCCACCCTGACCCTCTTACAGCCTACCCTGACAGCCCACCCCAACCCTCTTACTGCCCACCCTGACCCTCTTACTGCCCAACCTGACCCCCTTACTGCCCACCCTGACCCTCTTACAGCCTACCCTGACAGCCCACCCCAACCCTCTTACTGCCCACCCTGACCCCCTTACTGCCCACCCTGACCCTCTTACAGCCCACCCTAACAGCCCACCCTGACCCTCTTACAGCCCACCTTGACCATCTTACAGCCCACCCTGACAGCCCACCCTGACCCTCTTACTGCCCACCCTGACCATCTTCCATCCCACCCTAAAAGCCCACCCTGACCCTCTTACAGCCCATCCTGACCCTCTTACAGCCCACCCCAACCCTCTTACTGCCCACCCTGACCCCCTTACTGCCCAACCTGACCCTCTTACAGCCTACCCTGACAGCCCACCCCAACCCTCTTACTGCCCACCCTGACCCTCTTACTTCCCACCATGACTCTCTTACAGCCCTCCCTGAAAGCCCACCCTGATCCTCTTACAGCCCACCCTGACAGCCCACCCTGACCCTCTTACTGCCCACCCTGACCCTCTTACAGCCCACCCTGAAATCCCACCCTGATCCTCTTACAGCCCACCCTGACCCTCTTACTACCCACCCTGACCCTCTTACTGCCCACCCTGACCCTTTTACAGCCGACCCTGACCCTCTTGCAGACCACACTGACCCTCTTACAGCCCACCTTTAACCCTCTGACAGCCCAACCTGACCCTATTACAGCCCACCCTGACCCTCTTGCAGCCCATGCTGACCCTCTTGCAGCCCACCCCAACCCTCTTACTGCCCACCCTGACCCCCTTACTGCCCAACTTGACCCTCTTACAGCCTACCCTGACAGCCCACCCCAACCCTCTTACTGCCCACCCTGACCCTCTTACTGCCCACCCTGACTCTCTTACAGCCCACCCTGACCCTCTTACAGCCCACCCTGAAAGCCCATCCTGATCCTCTTACAGCCCACCCTGACAGCCCACCCTGACCCTCTTACTGCCCACCCTGACCCTCTTACTGCCCACCCTGAACCTCTTACTGCCCACTCTGACACTCTTACAGCCCACCCTGACACTCTTGCAGCCCACGCTGACCCTCTTGCAGCCCACCCTGACCCTCTTACAGGCCACCCTCACAGCCCACCCCAACCCTCTTACTGCCCACCCTGACCCTCTTACAGCCTACCCTGACAGCCCACCCAAACCCTCTTACTGCCCACCCTGACCCTCTTACTGCCCACCCTGACCCTCTTACTGCCCACGCTGACCCTCTTGCAGCCCACGCTGACCCTCTTGCAGTCCACACTGACCCTCTTACAGCCCACCCTGACCCTCTTACTGCCCACACTGACTCTCTTACAGCCCACCCTGACAGCCCACCCTGACCCTCTTACTGCCCACGCTGACCCTCTTGCAGCCCACCCTGACCCTCTTACAGCCCACCCTGACCCTCTTGCAGCCCACGCTGACCCTCTTACAACCCACCCTGACCGTATTACAGCCCCCCCTGACACTCTTGCAGCCCACGCTGACCCTCTTGCAGCCCACCCTGACCCTCTTACAGACCACCCTCACAGCCCACCCCAACCCTCTTACTGCCCACCCTGACCCTCTTACAGCCTACCCTGACAGCCCACCCAAACCCTCTTACTGCCCACCCTGACCCTCTTACTGCCCACCCTGACCCTCTTACTGCCCACGCTGACCCTCTTGCAGCCCACGCTGACCCTCTTGCAGTCCACACTGACCCTCTTACAGCCCACCCTGACCCTCTTACTGCCCACACTGATTCTCTTACAGCCCACCCTGACAGCCCACCCTGACCCTCTTACTGCCCACGCTGACCCTCTTGCAGCCCACCCTGACCCTCTTACAGCCCACCCTGACCCTCTTGCAGCCCACGCTGACCCTCTTACAACCCACCCTGACCGTATTACAGCCCCCCTGACCCTCTTACAGCCCACCCTGACCCTCTTACAGCCCACCCTGACAGCCCACCCTGACCCTCTTACAGCCCACCCTGACCCTCTTACAGCCCACCCTGACAGCCCACCCTGACCCTCTTACTGCCCACCCCAACCCTCTTACTGCCCACCCTGACCCTCTTACTGCCCACCCTGACTCTCTTACAGCCCACCCTGACCCTCTTACAGCCCATCCTGAAAGCCCACCCTGACCCTCTTACTGCCAACCCTGATCCTCTTACAGCCCACCCTGAAAGCCCATCCTGATCCTCTTACAGCCCACCCTGACAGCCCACCCTGACCCTCTTACTGCCCACCCTGACCCTCTTACTGCCCACCCTGAACCTCTTACTGCCCACTCTGACGCTCTTACAGCCCACCCTGACACTCTTGCAGCCCACGCTGACCCTCTTGCAGCCCACCCTGACCCTCTTACAGACCACCCTCACAGCCCACCCCAACCCTCTTACTGCCCACCCTGACCCTCTTACAGCCTACCCTGACAGCCCACCCAAACCCTCTTACTGCCCACCCTGACCCTCTTACTGCCCACCCTGACCCTCTTACTGCCCACGCTGACCCTCTTGCAGCCCACGCTGACCCTCTTGCAGTCCACACTGACCCTCTTACAGCCCACCCTGACCCTCATACTGCCCACACTGACTCTCTTACAGCCCACCCTGACAGCCCACCCTGACCCTCTTACTGCCCACGCTGACCTTCTTGCAGCCCACCCTGACCCTCTTACAGCCCACCCTGACCCTCTTGCAGCCCACGCTGACCCTCTTACAACCCACCCTGACCGTATTACAGCCCCCCCTGACCCTCTTACAGCCCACCCTGACCCTCTTACAGCCCACCCTGACAGCCCACCCTGACCCTCTTACAGCCCACCCTGACCCTCTTACAGCCCACCCTGACAGCCCACCCTGACCCTCTTACAGCCCACCCTGACCCTCTTACAGCCCACCCTGACTCTTTTACAGCCGACCTTGACCCTCTTGCAGCCCACCCTGACCCTATTACAGCCCACCCTGACAGCCCACCCTGACCCTCTTACAGCCCACCCTGACCCTCTTACAGCCCACGCTGACCCTCTTGCAGTCCACACTGACCCTCTTACAGCCCACCCTGACCCTCTTACAGCCCACCCTGACCCTCTTACAGCCGACCCTGACCCTCTTGCAGTCCACACTGACCCTCTTGCAGCCCACGCTGACCCTCTTACAACCCACCCTGACCCTCTTACAGCCCACCCTGACCCTCTTACAGCCCACCCTGACAGCCCACCCTGACCCTCTTACAGCCCACCCTGACAGCCCACCCTGACCCTCTTACAGCCGACCCTGACCTTCTTGCAGTCCACACTGACCCTCTTGCAGGCCACACTAAACCTCTTACAGCCCACCCTGACCCTCTTACAGCCCACCCTGACCCTCTTACAACCCACCCTGACCCTCTTACAGCCCACCCTGACCCTCTTACAACCCACCCTGACCCTCTTACTGTCCACCCTGACCCTCTTACAGCCCACCCTGACAGCCCACCCTGACCCTCTTACAGCCCACCCTGACCCTCTTACATCCCACCCTGACCCTCTTACAGCCCACCCTGACCCTCTTACAGCCCACCCTGACCCTCGTACTGCCTACACTGACTCTCTTACAGCCCACGCTGGGCCTCTTACTGCCCACCCTGACCCTCTTAAATCCCACCCTGACCCTCTTAAAACCCACCCTGACCCTCTTACTGTCCACCCTGACCCTCTTACAGCCCACCCTGACAGCCCACCCTGACCCTCTTACAGCCCACCCTGACCCTCTTACATCTCACCCTGACCCTCTTACAGCCCACCCTGACCCTCTTACAGCCCACCCTGACCCTCGTACTGCCTACACTGACTCTCTTACAGCCCACGCTGGCCCTCTTACTGCCCACCCTGACCCTCTTAAATCCCACCCTGACCCTCTTACAGCCTACCCTGACAGCTCACCCCAACCCTCTTACTGCCCACCCTGACCCACTTACTGCCCAACCTGACCCCCTTATAGCCCACCCTGACAGCCCACCCTGACCCTCTTACAGCCCATCCTGACCCTCTTACAGCCCACCCTGACCATCTTACAGCCCACCCTGACAGCCCACCCTGACCCTCTTACTGCCCACCCTGACCCTCTTCCAGCCCACCCTAAAAGCCCACCCTGACCCTCTTACAGCCCATCCTGACCCTCTTACAGCCCAACCCAACCCTCTTACTGCCCACCCTGACCCCCTTACTGCCCACCCTGACCCTCTTACAGCCTACCCTGACAGCCCACCCCAACCCTCTTACTGCCCACCCTGACCCTCTTACTTCCCACCATGACTCTCTTACAGCCCACCCTGACAGCCCACCCTGACCCTCTTACAGCCCTTCCTGACCCTCTTACTGCCAACCTTGACCCTCTTACAGCCCTCCCTGAAAGCCCACCCTGACCCTCTTACGCCCACCCTGATCCTCTAACAGCCCACCCTGAAAGCCCACCCTGATCCTCTTACAGCCCACCCTGACAGCCCACCGTGACCCTCTTACTGCCCACCCTGACCCTCTTACTGCCCACCCTAACCCTCTTACTGCCCACCCTGACCCTCTTACAGCCCACCCTGAAACCCCACCCTGATCCTCTTACAGCCCACCCTGATCCTCTTACTACCCACCCTGATCATCTTACTGCCCACCCTGACCCTCTTACAGCCGACCCTGACCCTCTTGCAGCCCACGCTGACCCTCTTGCAGCCCACCCTGACCCTCTTACAGACCACCCTGACAGCCCACCCCAACCCTCTTACTGCCCACCCTGACCCTCTTACTGCCCACCCTGACTCTCTTACAGCCCACCCTGACCCTCTTACAGCCCATCCTGACCCTCTTACTGCCAACCTTGACCCTCTTACAGCCCACCCTGAAAGCCCACCCTGACCCTCTTACTGCCAACCCTGAGCCTCTTACAGCCCACCCTGAAAGCCCATCCTGATCCTCTTACAGCCCACCCTGACCCTCTTACTGCCCACCCTGACCCTCTTACTGCCCACCCTGAACCTCTTACTGCCCACTCTGACGCTCATACAGCCCACCCTGACCCTCTTACAGCCCACCCTGACCCTTTTACAGCCGATCCTGACCCTCTTGCCGCCCACGCTGACCCTCTTGCAGACCACCCTGACAGCCCACCCTGACCCTCTTACAGCCCACCCTGACCCTCTTACAGCCCACCCTGACCCTCGTACTGCCTACACTGTCTCTCTTACTGCCCACGCTGGCCCTCTTACTGGCCACCCTGACCCTCTTAAATCCCACCCTGACCCTCTTACAGCCTACCCTGACAGCCCACCCCAACCCTCTTACTGCCCACCCTGACCCCCTTACTGCCCAACCTGACCCCCTTACTGCCCACCCTGACCCTCTTACAGCCTACCCTGACAGCCCACCCCAACCCTCTTACTGCCCACCCTGACCCCCTTACTGCCCACCCTGACCCTCTTACAGCCCACCCTGACAGCCCACCCTGACCCTCTTACTGCCCATCCTGACCCTCTTACAGCCCACCCTGACCATCTTACAGCCCACCCTGACAGCCCACCCTGACCCTCTTACTGCCCACCCTGACCCTCTTCGAGCCCACCCTAAAAGCCCACCCTGACCCTCTTACAGCCCATCCTGACCCTCTTACAGCCCACCCCAACCCTCTTACTGCCCACCCTGACCCCCTTACTGCCCAACCTGACCCTCTTACAGCCTACCCTGACAGCCCACCCCAACCCTCTTACTGCCCACCCTGACCCCCTTACTGCCCACCCTGACCCTCTTACAGCCCACCCTGACAGCCCACCCTGACCCTCTTACTGCCCATCCTGACCCTCTTACAGCCCACCCTGACCATCTTACAGCCCACCCTGACAGCCCACCCTGACCCTCTTACTGCCCACCCTGACCCTCTTCGAGCCCACCCTAAAAGCCCACCCTGACCCTCTTACAGCCCATCCTGACCCTCTTACAGCCCACCCCAACCCTCTTACTGCCCACCCTGACCCCCTTACTGCCCAACCTGACCCTCTTACAGCCTACCCTGACAGCCCACCCCAACCCTCTTACTGCCCACCCTGACCCTCTTACTTCCCACCATGACTCTCTTACAGCCCTCCCTGAAAGCCCACCCTGATCCTCTTACAGCCCATCCTGACAGCCCACCCTGACCCTCTTACTGCCCACCCTGACCCTCTTACAGCCCACCCTGAAATCCCACCCTGATCCTCTTACAGCCCACCCTGACCCTCTTACTACCCACCCTGACCCTCTTACTGCCCACCCTTTCCCTTTTACAGCCGACCCTGACCCTCTTGCAGCCCACACTGACCCTCTTACAGCCCACCTTTAACCCTCTGACAGCCCAACCTGACCCTATTACAGCCCACCCTGACCCTCTTGCAGCCCACGCTGACCCTCTTACAGCCCACCCCAACCCTCTTACTGCCCACCCTGACCCCCTTACTGCCCAACCTGACCCTCTTACAGCCTACCCTGACAGCCCACCCCAACCCTCTTACTGCCCACCCTGACCCTCTTACTGCCCACCCTGACCCTCTTACTGCCCACCCTGAACCTCTTACTGCCCACTCTGACGCTCTTACAGCCCACCCTGACCCTCTTACAGCCCACCCTGACCCTTTTACAGCCCACCCTGACCCTCTTACAGACCACCCTCACAGCCCACCCCAACCCTCTTACTGCCCACCCCGGCCCTCTTACAGCCTACCCTGACAGCCCACCCAAACCCTCTTACTGCCCACCCTGACCCTCTTACTGCCCACCCTGACCCTCTTACTGCCCACGCTGACCCTCTTGCAGCCCACCCTGACCCTATTACAGCCCACCCTGACCCTCTTGCAGCCCACGCTGACCCTCTTGCAGTCCACACTGACCCTCTTACAGCCCACCCTGACCCTCTTACTGCCCACACTGACTCTCTTACAGCCCACCCTGACAGCCCACCCTGACCCTCTTACTGCCCACGCTGACCCTCTTGCAGCCCACCCTGACCCTCTTACAGCCCACGCTGACCCTCTTACAACCCACCCTGACCCTCTTACAGCCCACCCTGACCCTCTTACAGCCCACCCTGACAGCCCACCCTGACCCTCTTACAGCCCACCCTGACCCTCTTACAGCCCACCCTGACAGCCCACCCTGACCCTTTTACAGCCGACCCTGACCCTCTTGCAGCCCACCCTGACCCTATTACAGCCCACCCTGACAGCCCACCCTGACCCTCTTACAGCCCACCCTGACCCTCTTACAGCCCACCCTGACCTTCTTACAACCCACCCTGACCCTCTTACAGCCCACGCTGACCCTCTTGCAGTCCACACTGACCCTCTTACAGCCCAACCCAACCCTCTTACTGCCCACCCTGACCCTCTTACAGCCTACCCTGACAGCCCACCCAAACCCTCTTACTGCCCACCCTGACCCTCTTACTGCCCACCCTGACCCTCTTACTGCCCACGCTGACCCTCTTGCAGCCCACCCTGACCCTATTACAGCCCACCCTGACCCTCTTGCAGCCCACGCTGACCCTCTTGCAGTCCACACTGACCCTCTTACAGCCCACCCTGACCCTCTTACTGCCCACACTGACTCTCTTACAGCCCACCCTGACAGCCCACGCTGAACCTCTTGCAGTCCACACTGACCCTCTTACAGCCCACCCTGACCCTCTTACAACCCACCCTGACCCTCTTACAGCCCACCCTGACCCTCTTACAGCCGACCCTGACCCTCTTGCAGTCCACACTGACCCTCTTGCAGCCCACGCTGACCCTCTTACAACCCACCCTGACCCTCTTACAGCCCACCCTGACCCTCTTACAGCCCACCCTGACAGCCCACCCTGCCCCTCTTACAGCCCACCCTGACAGCCCACCCTGACCCTCTTACAGCCGAACCTGACCCTCTTACAGCCCACCCTGACAGCCCACCCTGACCCTCTTACAGCCGAACCTGACCCTCTTACAGCCCACCCTGACAGCCCACCCTGACCCTCTTACAGCCGAACCTGACCCTCTTGCAGCCCACCCTAACAGCCCACGCTGACCCTCTTGCAGTCCACACTGACCCTCTTGCAGTCCACACTGAACCTCTTACAGCCGACCCTGACCCTCTTACAGCCCACGCTGACCCTCTTGCAGTCCACACTGACCCTCTTGCAGTCCACACTGAACCTCTTACAGCCGACCCTGACCCTTTTACAGCCCACCCTGACCCTCTTACAGACCACCCTCACAGCCCACCCCAACCCTCTTACTGCCCACCCCGGCCCTCTTACAGCCTACCCTGACAGCCCACCCAAACCCTCTTACTGCCCACCCTGACCCTCTTACTGCCCACCCTGACTCTCTTACTGCCCACCCTGACCCTCTTACTGCCCACGCTGACCCTCTTGCAGCCCACCCTGACCCTATTACAGCCCACCCTGACCCTCTTGCAGCCCACGCTGACCCTCTTGCAGTCCACACTGACCCTCTTACAGCCCACACTGACTCTCTTACAGCCCACCCTGACAGGGCACCCTGACCCTCTTACTGCCCACGCTGACCCTCTTGCAGCCCACCCTGACCCTCTTACAGCCCACGCTGACCCTCTTACAACCCACCCTGACCCTCTTACAGCCCACCCTGACCCTCTTACAGCCCACCCTGACAGCCCACCCTGACCCTCTTACAGCCCACCCTGACCCTCTTACAGCCCACCCTGACAGCCCACCCTGACCCTTTTACAGCCGACCCTGACCCTCTTGCAGCCCACCCTGACCCTATTACAGCCCACCCTGACAGCCCACCCTGACCCTCTTACAGCCCACCCTGACCCTCTTACAGCCCACCCTGACCCTCTTACAGCCCACCCTGACCCTCTTACAGCCCACGCTGACCCTCTTGCAGTCCACACTGACCCTCTTACAGCCCACCCCAACCCTCTTACTGCCCACCCTGACCCTCTTACAGCCTACCCTGACAGCCCACCCAAACCCTCTTACTGCCCACCCTGACCCTCTTACTGCCCACCCTGACCCTCTTACTGCCCACGCTGACCCTCTTGCAGCCCACCCTGACCCTATTACAGCCCACCCTGACCCTCTTGCAGCCCACGCTGACCCTCTTGCAGTCCACACTGACCCTCTTACAGCCCACCCTGACCCTCTTACTGCCCACACTGACTCTCTTACA
This sequence comes from Salvelinus alpinus, assembly GCF_045679555.1. NCBI lineage: Eukaryota > Metazoa > Chordata > Actinopteri > Salmoniformes > Salmonidae > Salvelinus > Salvelinus alpinus. The sequence goes on from NC_092104.1 coordinate 16,571,374, forward strand.
GCCCACCCTGACAGCCCACGCTGAACCTCTTGCAGTCCACACTGACCCTCTTACAGCCCACCCTGACCCTCTTACAACCCACCCTGACCCTCTTACAGCCCACCCTGACCCTCTTACAGCCGACCCTGACCCTCTTGCAGTCCACACTGACCCTCTTGCAGCCCACGCTGACCCTCTTACAACCCACCCTGACCCTCTTACAGCCCACCCTGACCCTCTTACAGCCCACCCTGACAGCCCACCCTGCCCCTCTTACAGCCCACCCTGACAGCCCACCCTGACCCTCTTACAGCCGAACCTGACCCTCTTACAGCCCACCCTGACAGCCCACCCTGACCCTCTTACAGCCGAACCTGACCCTCTTACAGCCCACCCTGACAGCCCACCCTGACCCTCTTACAGCCGAACCTGACCCTCTTGCAGCCCACCCTAACAGCCCACGCTGACCCTCTTGCAGTCCACACTGACCCTCTTGCAGTCCACACTGAACCTCTTACAGCCGACCCTGACCCTCTTACAGCCCACGCTGACCCTCTTGCAGTCCACACTGACCCTCTTACAGCCCACCCTGACCCTATTACAGCTCATCCTTACTCTCTTACAGCCCACCCTGACCTTCTTACAGCCCACCCTCATTTGTCATAATGTGTCAGACAGCATATTAACGAGCTAGTCCATTGATCAGTGGATGTGCTTTCAGCTGGACGGATAAATGGACACTCTCTGAGGCTAGGCAGTGGAAGTGTTATTGCTCTCTCTAGATTAGAATAGGAGCACTTAAAACACTTAGGCCTACAATCTCACTGTCTGATGTTTTATGCAACACAGTGCTTTTCTTTCAATGTTTGTGTGTGTGTGTGTGTGTGTGTGTGTGTGTGTGTGTGTGTGTGTGTGTGTGTGTGTGTGTGTGTGTGTGTGTGTGTGTTTGTTGTGTTGGTGTGTGATGCTGGTTTAATTTAAGGCTAGTCAACCGTGACCAGGGGAGGATGTGGGGATATTACCCACAATCCCGGTAACTAAATCCCAGAAGGTCGTCACTAGTTACCACAGCGACAAAGTCAGAAGGCTCACCTACTCAACCAGTAAGATGAAGGAGTGTGATGACGCGTATGCCAGCTCAAAAAGCCTGTCTACCAAACCAATTAGATGAGGGAGTGTGAGGACCAAGTTTGAGGACCAAATAACTAAACACATTCAGGAACAAGAATTTGCAACATCACTAAAATTCATAACATTGAAAAAGGACAAACGTTTTGGGCATTCCAAGCAAAGAGGAGTTATAATATTTGATAGAGCAACATTCTTAGTTCCCCTACAAGCCCTTCTAATAGTAATACATCATATTGTTGACCTGCAACAGATGCACTGCCTTTGGCAGGAAAACAACTCAGTGTGGAGAGTAAAAGTCTCCCATTAAATGGTGTTCCCTTTCAAGTTGTGTGCAAAAAGACGTCTGAATGCCACCAGCAGACAAACAAAAGCCAAAGAGGAATATGCTGCTGAAATTAACAAGAAGAGAGTAAGTTCAAAGACGGGTCACTGTCATTTATACCATTTACTTTTAAAACATTAATTTCAATTTTGATAATGTTAAAGTACTAACTAACAATGGAATGCTCCTCAATAAAATGTAAGAAGATGGGACTTGAAACGGGTGTCCCAACTCTGTGATCACTAAAGAGCTCATGGGGGGGGTGGGTGGAGAGGGTGTTCCCCTGTATAGAGTAAGGTTAGGGTGGTGAGTTTCCCCTGTATAGAGTAGGGTTAGGGTGGTGAGTTTCCCCTGTATAGAGTGGGGTTAGGGTGGTGAGTTTCCCCTGTATAGAGTAGGGTTAGGGTGGTGAGTTTCCCATGTATAGAGTGGGGTTAGGGTGGTGAGTTTCCCCTGTATAGAGTGGGGTTAGGGTGGTGAGTTTCCCTGTATAGAGTAGGGTTAGGGTGGTGAGTTTCCCTGTATAGAGTGGGGTTAGTTGGTGAGTTTCCCCTGTATAGAGTGGGGTTAAGTGGTGAGTTTCCCCTGTATAGGGTGGGGTTAGGGTGGTGAGTTTCCCTGTATAGAGTGGGGTTAGGTGGTGAGTTTCCCTGTATAGAGTAGGGTTAGGGTGGTGAGTTTCCCTGTATAGAGTGGGGTTAGTTGGTGAGTTTCCCCTGTATAGAGTGGGGTTAGGTGGTGAGTTTCCCCTGTATAGGGTGGGGTTAGGGTGGTGAGTTTCCCCTGTATAGAGTGAGGTTAGGGTGGTGAGTTTCCCTGTATAGAGTAGGGTTAGGGTGGTGAGTTTCCTCTGTATAGAGTGGGGTTAGGGTGGTGAGTTTCCCTGTATAGAGTGGGGTTAGGGTGGTGAGTTTCCCCTGTATAGAGTGGGGTTAGGGTGGTGAGTTTCCCCTGTATAGAGTAGGATTAGGGTGGTGAGTTTCTCCTGTATAGGGTGGGGTTAGGGTGGTGAGTTTCCCCTGTATAGAGTGGGGTTAGGGTGGTGAGTTTCCCCTGTATAGAGTAGGGGTAGGGTAGTGAGGTTCCCCTGTGTAGAGTGGGGTTAGGGGGGTGAGTGTCCCCTGTAGAGAGTGGGGGTAGGATGGTGAGTTTACCCTGTATAGAGTGGGGTTAGGCTGGTGAGTTTTGCCTGTATAGGATGGGCTTAGGGTGGTGAGTTTTCCCCTGTATAGAGTGGGGTTAGGGTGGTGAGTTTCCCCTGTATAGAGTGGGGTTAGGTGGTGAGTTTCCCCTGTATATGGTGGGGTTAGGTTGGTGAGTTTCCCCTGTATACAGTGGGGTTAGGTGGTGAGTTTCCCCTGTATAGGATGGGGTTAGGGTGGTGAGTTTCCCCTGTATAGAGTGGGATTAGGGTGGTGAGTTTCCCCTGTATAGGATGGGGTTAGTTGGTGAGTTTCCCCTGTTTTGGATGGGGTTAGGGTGGTGAGTTTCCCCTGTATAGAGTGGGGTTAGGGTGGTGAGTTTCCCCTGTATATGGTGGGGTTAGGGTGGTGAGTTTCCCCTGTATACAGTGGGGTTAGGTGGTGAGTTTCCCCTGTATAGGATGGGGTTAGGGTGGTGAGTTTCCCCTGTATAGAGTGGGATTAGGGTGGTGAGTTTCCCCTGTATAGGATGGGGTTAGTTGGTGAGTTTCCCCTGTATTGGATGGGGTTAGGGTGGTGAGTTTCCCCTGTATAGAGTGGGGTTAGGGTGGTGAGTTTCCCCTGTATAGAGTAGGGTTAGGGTGGTGAGTTTCCCCTGTATGGAGTGGGGTTAGGTGGTGAGTTTCCCCTGTATAGAGTGGGGTTAGGGTGGTGAGTTTATCCTGTATAGAGTGGGGTTAGGTGGTGAGTTTCCCCTGTATAGAGTGGGGTTAGGTGGTGAGTTTCCCCTGTATGGAGTGGGGTTAGGGTGGTGAGTTTCCCCTGTATGGAGTGGGGTTAGGGTGGTGAGTTTCAACTGTATAGAGTGGGGTTCAGGTGGTGAGTTTATCCTGTATAGAGTGGGGTTAGGTGGTGAGTTTCCCCTGTATAGAGTGGGGTTAGTTGGTGAGTTTCCCCTGTATGGAGTGGGGTTAGGGTGGTGAGTTTCCCTGTATAGAGTGGGGTTAGGGTGGTGAGTTTCCCCTGTATGGAGTGGGGTTAGGGTGGTGAGTTTCAACTGTATAGAGTGGGGTTCAGGTGGTGAGTTTATCCTGTATAGAGTGGGGTTAGGTGGTGAGTTTCCCCTGTATAGAGTGGGGTTAGTTGGTGAGTTTCCCCTGTATGGAGTGGGGTTAGGGTGGTGAGTTTCCCTGTATAGAGTGGGGTTAAGTGGTGAGTTTCCCCTGTATAGGGTTGGGATTGGATGGGGATTTTTCCATTACACTGTAAAGAGTGTTTGGTGTCTAGAAAAGTGTAAATCAATTATTATTATTATTATTATTAAATGCTTTGAAGACCATGCAATTTTACAGATGGAAACTAGTACAAAATACCAAAAAGGTGGACGGGAAGGCTATGTTAAGTTAAGAAAATAAATAACTATATTAAGTACCCAAATGCCACATCAAGTAACAGGGTTGAAGATTTCATCTTAAATCAGCCCCAAAATCTGGCAATTTCAAATATGGATTTATGTGAACATTTCTGTGAAACTGTTTACATTTTGCTTTTGGATTAGTTGTGGATTTTGAAAATAAATATCTAAACTCAAGATATGTCAATTTATTTGTCAACATGCAATTTAGAAAACAATGCAGATATTGGAGTAAACCTATTTTCGGTTAAGACAAGTAACTCTGAGTTTGTGCAAATATCATCATAAGCTTGCAAGCTGAGTTTGAATAAGACATCCGAATAGCACTTTGCGTTTTCCAACAGTTGGTGTTACTATATCTAATAAATAACCATTTCCTTGTTGGATCAGTAGATCAAATGTCTCTCGTTTGCCCCTGCAAGCCGGTCGACATACGTGTCATCACTCTCCCTCATCTGATTGGTCGAGCGACTTTGAGGCTGTGGTAGTAACGACCATCTCAGAACCCTGCTCTCTTCCTGATAAATCACTTCTTCTGACCCATAAATTCCAGAACCCCCATCTCTTCCTGATAAATCACTTCTTCTGACTCATAAATTCCAGAACCCCCATCTCTTCCTGATAAATCACTTCTTCCGACCCATGAATCCCAGAACCCCCATCTCTTCCTGATAAATCGCTTCTTCTGACCAATAAATCCCAGAACCCCCATCTCTTCCTGATAAATCACTTCTTCCGACCCATAAATCCCAGAATTCCCACCTAGCTTTTGATTCCGAATCTGCTCCTTATAGGAATGTTATAGTCTATGAGCATGTAAACCATGTAAACCGTGTCTACTGTATGTTATTTGATGTCTCTTTTTAATTGATAAGGTGATTTTATATTACTTTTTATAACATAATATGAACATAGATAACCTTTTCATGAATGGAGATGTTTTAAATGTTGTTCCTATTGAATATAATATATGTTGTATGATGCCCCCACCTTCCGTTTTGTAGCATGTTGTTGACAGATTGTTTCTAGTTGCCATTTGTCATTTGTCTCAGCAATTATATAAATCTAAATCCTTTATTCCTCCAGAAGCCTTTAGTATTCAACAAGATCTTATAGTTTCATTTAGAACTTCAACGTATTATGGTTGAACGTCTATTTTCGATGCATTAATTCTGTGTCGGTACATGTTTCATTCAAAGGGTTACATTTAGGTATTAATTCCAAGTGGTTAAAGTTAGGGCAATGGTTTGGGGAAGGCTTAAAAAAATAAAAAATTCAACAATGCACTGTTTCCATCAAGTATCGTAAAGTCTCATGGCTTGATACAGCATTAACTGCCTTGGTGCAGTGGTCAGAGCAGCACGCTTCAGTCTGAGCAGCACTCTTCGGCTCCTAGCATCTTGAGGTCGTGCCAGTACCGGACGATAGTATTACATTTTTTTGTTGATCGCCGAGAAAGGCATATATCAACGTTCTCAGGACCTTTTCAAACGTCCAAAATCGAAGTCTATTTCTAATGATTAGACTGTTGGTATTAGCTGGGAGCACATGCTGTGTGTTATGAAAGCCTATTTTCTCATGAAGCAATGAAATAACTTGTGTTGTAATTAAGCGTTCCTTGTTTATGACTGATTCTGTGGGCTGATGCAGTGAGGTGCATACAGTGGATGGTCAATTAGATACATCCATCTGCCTCATTTTCTCCTCCACTGGGTATATTCCTCAGTCTGCCTGTCTCTTGTTCTCCTCCACTGGGTATATTCCTCAGTCTGCCTGTCTCTTGTTCTCCTCCACTGGGTATATTCCTCAGTCTGCCTGTCTCTTGTTCTCCTCCACTGGGTATATTCCTCAGTCTGCCTGTCTCTTGTTCTCCTCCACTGGGTATATTCCTCAGTCTGCCTGTCTCTTGTTCTCCTCCACTGACTCTCTGAGGGAGGTTATGAAGAATGTCCATGTGGCTTTTACCGCTCACATCTTTCTGTCTTTAATTCTGTAAAACAAGCAGCCATTTGGACCTGACGCACACACACACACACACAGACACACACACACACCAACCAAAAGGAGTTTTGGATATGCATCAAGGTGATTTGTGTCAGGGTTGACCTGTAGCCCCTGTGGATGCAGACCCAGCTCTTGTAACTCAGCATACTGTTGAGTAGATGTGCCTCAACTTCACACAAACACTCGTGTTCACACAGACTCACACACACAAGGGGCCTCGGCTGTGTTCTAATGGGGGCATCAATAACACACCAGTTAGACTTTCAACATACTGGCCTGACACACACTGACATCTGAGAGAGAGAGAGAGAGACTGTTCTATCTATTCCACTTGCTTTGGCAAGTGCTTTAAACATGTTTCCCATGCCAACAAAGCCCTTTGAATTTGAGTGAGAGAGAGTTACTGTGTGACTCTACTGAGTGAGTGTGTGGCCTTGTATGCATTGAACTTGCAGCGCGTTGGGTTGAGACGCAGGCTCTGACAGCTCTCCCTGACCAAGGCTTCAGAGCAGCTGGAAGGAGTGTGTTAACGACAGAACAAGGCGATGGAAGGATGCGCTAACTTTACACCTCACATGTCCAGACCGCCAAAAACACAGTTCCATAAAACCCTGTGTGTGCCTGTGTTTTGTGCGTGGCATGTGTATGCACAATACTAAGGTACAGAGGTGAACATGACAAAAATATACCAACATTGCCTTGCAGTTCCTTTCACTACGTCACGGACTCAGATTTTCTCTCTCGTTTATCCCTCGGCCAGGCTATCCAGTCCGTTTTAGATGATACCTCTTTTCAATTATAACCCTAAACATTCTTTCATTTCACATCAAAGATAAACTTTCTCAAATTGAGACAGAAAAGGTAAGACAACATCTCCATCTCTAGACCTAGCTGGCAAAAGTTCAGAAGTTCACGACCTAACAGAATAAGATGTGAACAGATTGTAATTTGTGCCCTCCAAGACCTGACCTAGCACCCTCCTTCCCTCTCCTTCCCCTGGTGTCTGATCTGAACCAGGCCAATTACTAGCTTTTGATCACAAGAGCCAATCAGGGCTGGTTGTCATTGAGGTCATGTATTGAGTGCTGTGGGGAGATTCTAGAGACTTTTGAATGGAATTTTTTTCTCGATCAATGAGGGCGGTACAAGGCCAACAGAACAGAGTATAGTGAAAATCAGTGGGGTCACACACACACACACACACACACACACACACTAACACGATTATGAAATTATGATGTTTTAGTCAAATATTATATCTGTTTGGGGTTCTTGTGGTCAATTTGCAGTCTACAAATTATTTGTAATCCGCTCAAGAAATAATCGTCCCGCGGCGGAATCTAGTTGATGATCCCTACCTTATATGAAGGCATAACACCTTCATAACACACAACTAGAGCCCTAACTCACAATTTAACCCCCAGCCATGTCACCTGCGAGGACGTCGGGAGATGACGTGGAAATCAGCCACTAGAGGCAACAGTGAGCACTGTTAACTTCAGGTAGGTTTCTGTTGTGCTAGGGCGTTTTGAACAGGGATGGCGGATAGGCATAAGCATCTGCTTCTGATTCCAAAAGTTGCAAGTTTGAATCCAGAGATAGAAAGCTGTTTTTGAGATTGATGTTTTAAGGCTATCCCAAACTTTTACTTTTACCTTAACCAATTGGCAGTTATTGCCTAACCATAAGACTTCGGAGTTATTGCCTAAACTTAACCCTAACCTTAAATTCAGAGTTAATGCCTAAAGTTAACCTTAAACATTTAAAATGTGACCTTTACAACACAACTTGACATTTGAGAAACCTGGCTCTCAAAGTCTTGAGACTGTGAGAGCTAATTGTTAACCCCCCCCCCTCCCACACACACACACACACACACACAACTACAGCCCTACTCTAACTCATCACTTAACCCACCACATACAAACATGGCAGGCCCCTCAGGGGGGTGACCTTAAATGTCAAAGTACACTCCTCATTTAACACATGCAAGCACAAATGGCGGCAGGGTAGCCTAGTGGTTAGAGCGTTGGACTAGTAACTGAAAGGTTGCAAGTTCAAATCCCCGAGCTGACAAGGTACAAATCTGTCGTTCTGCCCCTGAACAGGCAGTTAACCCACTGTTCCTAGGCCATCATTGTAAATAAGATTTTTTTCTTAACTGACTTGCCTAGTAAATTAAAATAAAAAATAAAACAACAACAAGATAACTAATGTAAAATATACCTTATTCGTAAAATGTATATAGGTTCAGAACTTTTGTGAATCAGCACAGTTAAAAATATATGGGAAATAGAAACTGGATGGTCTTCAGATATAGATGGGAGGGGTTGAGGGAAGCGGAAGGATGAGATTTAAAAACCAAAAAAAGAAAACTATCAAAAAATATGTTGCGTCCATAAAATGTATATAGTATGTATAAGCTGGAAGTAGAAGCCTACGTGTTGTCCGTTAGTTTACTCCAATTAGGGGAGGGGTGGTAGTGTTAGCGGAACATGATAAAGGAAAATATATTTTCTAAATATATATACAGTATATATACAGTATGTATATACAATATATATATATATACAGTACCAGTCAAAAGTTTGGACACACCTACTCATTCAAGGGGTTTTCTTTATTTGTACTATTTTCTACATTGTAGAATAATAGTGAAGACATTAAAACTATGAAATAACACATATGGAATCATGTAGTAACCAAAAAAGTGCTAAACAAATAGAAACAAACAAATAATTTCTAAATATATTTTATATTTGAGATTCTTCAAAGTAGCTACCCTTTGCCTTGATAACAGCTTTGCACACTCTTGGCATTATCTCAACAAGCTTAATGAGGAATGCTATTCTTGAAGGAGTTCCCACATATGTTGAACACTTGTTGGCTGCTTTTCCTTCTCTCTGCGGTACCAAACAGAGCTATCTGCTTCATGGTGGCAACACAACAGGACAACAACATGGTAGCAACACAACATGGTAGCAGCACAACACATGGTACAAACATTATTGGGCACAGACAACAGCACAAAGGGCAAGAAGGTAGAGATATATCACGCAAGCAGCCACAACTGTCAGTAAGAGTGTCCATGATTGAGTCTTTGAATAAAGAGATTGAGATAAAACTGTCCAGTTTGAGTGTTTGTTGCAGCTCGTTCCAGTCACTGGCTGCAGTGAACTGAAAAGACAAGCGACCCAGGGATATGTGTGCTTTGGGGACCTTTAACAGAATGTTACTGGCAGAATGGCTGTTGTATGTGGAGAATGAGTGCTGCAGTAGATATCTCAGATAGGGGGGAGTGAGGCCTAAGAGGGTTTTATAAATAAGCATCAACCAGTGGGTCTTGCGACGGATATACAGAGATGACCAGTTTACAGAGGAGTGTAGAGTGCAGTGATGTGTCCCATAAGGAGCATTGGTGGAAAATCTGATGGCCAAATGGTAAAGAACATCTAGCATCTCGAGAGCTCCCTTACCTGCAAATGTATAAATTATGTATCCGTAATCTAGCATGGGTAGGATGGTCATCTGAATCAGGGTTAGTTTGGCAGCTGGTGTGAAAGAGGAGTGATTACAATAGAGGAGACCAAGTCTAGATTTAACTTTAGCCTGCAGCTTTGATATGTGCTGAGAGAGGGACAGTCTACCGAGGTAGTAATCACACCTATGGGGAGAAGGGCATTCTTCTTACCAAACCACATTATCTTTGATTTGGGAGTGTTCAGAATAAGGTTTAGGGTAAATAAAGCTTGTTGGACACTAAGAAAGCTTTGTTGTTGAGCATTTAACACAAAATCTGGGAGGGGCCAGCTGAGTATAAGACTGTATCATCTGCATATACATGGATGAGAGAGCTTCCTACTGCCTGAGCTATGTTGTTGAAGTAAATTGAGAAGAGCGTGGGGCCTGGGATTGAGCCTTGGTGTACTCCCGTGGTGACAGGCAGTGGCTGAGACAGCAGATTTTCTGACTTTATTCACTGCACTCTTTGAGAGATGTAGTTAGCAAACCAGGCCAAAAAAATTCTCAGAGACACCAATACTCCTTAGCCGGCCCACAAGAATGGAATGTTCTACCGTATCGAAAGCTTTGTCCAAGTCAATAAAAATAGCAGCACATCTGACCCAGACGTTTTTTTGGGGTCACGTTTCAGGAGCTCCATTAGCACCTCGGACTCAGTGACTGCCTGCAGGGAGAAACTTTGTAGCAGGGCAGGGAAAAAATAGGGAGAAGCATTGGGGATAGTCACATTAGAAGGGGTGGGAGATGAGGAAATGTTGGGCGGGTAAGGAGGCATGGCTGAGTCAAATAGGAATCCTGACTTAATAACCTCTCTTGGGTACGTGAGACGTTAGCGTCCCACCTCTTCAACAGCCAGTGAAACTGCTGGGCGCCAAATTCAAATACAGAAATACTCATTATAAAAATTCAGAAAACAAAACATATTTTACATAGGTTTAAAGATGAACTTCTTGTGAATCCAACCAAGGTGTCTGTGGGTACCTTTGCCACCCCACCCCTTGTGTATTGCGCTGTCATGGCCTGAGTGCACTTATTTCTCATTTGCCTGAACGAGAGTCAGTCAGAGTATGCGTGTGCCGAGCCTTTCGCAAAATGCAATTCTTAAGGTGGAGTAAATCTGCAAGATCACGGTCGAACCAGGGGCTGAACCTGTTTTTAATTTCCCTTTTCTTTATTGGTGTGTGTTTGTTAACAATACCACTGAAAATCTCAAAAAAGAAGGTCCAAGCGTCTTCGACAGATTCTATACAAGCTGATTCTATACCATTTTTCAAGGATATGTTGTGTATAATTCTACAAAGTCCAATAAACAATATAGGCCTATAGCCTAGTTTAATTTCCCTTCCAATAAAAACATTACAGTGTAATCCATTTGATCAACTTGTATTTGTAGATTTGATTAGTAATAGCATTATAGTAATTAATAAAGCTCAGTTCCAGCTTCTTTTGACAAAGTAGATAAGAAAATTATGATAATAAAAATATAACCAACCAGGTGAACAGGTGAAATGATTTGCTGTATTGCTAAACAAAAGCACCCGTGCATGAACAATTGCGAATGATTAATTGTATAAATACATATTCATGGGAATATATTCATAACAATATATAAAAACAGTCATTTGTTGATTGTATCAGACACTGTATTGTGCCCTTACATATGAATCAATGTCGTCTTCTCTTTATGCTTCGGGTCCACAGTCAGCACAAAGCTTCAGGGATTTGGGTGAGCAAGCACCGGAAACAAATCGCTTGCACTGCACACTCTGCCGACTTGACGTTGTGTCTTATTTTTCCTGAGTGCGATCTGTGGTGCTTGGGGAAGAGGGAGATCAGGACCTGCTGCCTTGGCGGCCAGCTTGGCGGCTGTAGCTTCTTTCTTGGCATTCACGTGGTTCTGACCTGCCAGATTCAGTGGGATGCATGGTGCTGAGGATGCAAACACTCTTATTTCTTTTGCACCTGTACACCGTGAGTGTTGATTTACAACTCTCCATCACTGATGTGGAGTACAGCTCCAATGGTACATTGTTTTGTGCTAAGGGGGGCAGCTCCTGCCTTTGTATGTTCACTGCAACGCGTCAATACCGGATTAAGATTGAATTTTTACTACACCAACTCTGAAGCTCGTCGGATATGGCAGGGCTTGAAAACTATTACGGACTACAAAGGGAAACCCAGATGCGAACTTCTCAGTGACGTGAGCCTACCAGACAAAAGAAATGCCTTTTATGCTCGCTTCGAGGCAAGCAACACTGAGCCATGCACGAGAGCACCAGCTGTTCTGGATGACTGTGTGATAACGATCTCGGTAGCCGATGTGAGCAAGACCTTTAATATGTAAATAAACGATAAAATGTAAGACGGAGAATAGCATGTTCATTACCGGAGATAAATAACGAAGTGCGCGCTCTCATCCGCGCACGTGAAAACACTATAGCCAAAATGGGAGCCACTTACAAAAACTATAAATTCTAGCTCATTTTTCAAAAAACAAGCCTGAAACTCTTTCTAAAGACTGTTGACATCTAGTGGACTCCCTAGGAACTGCAATCTGGGAGGTATTCCTTTTATATTCCCATAGAGAGCCATTATAATCAATGGTGAGCTCCACAACAACAAAAAATTCCGGATGGATTCTCCTCGGGTGTTTGCCTGCCATATCAGTTCTGTTATACTCATAGACATTATTTTAACAGTTTTAGAAACTTTAGAGTGTTTTATATCCAATACTACCAATTGCATGCATATCTTTCTGGGCCTGAGTAACAGGCAGTTTACTTTGGGAACCTCATTCATCCAAACATCCGAATACTGCACCCTACCCCGAAGACGTTATTAACCTGTCTTAATGCAACCGCTGTGTCAGATTTCAAAGAAGCTTTACAAAAAAAGCAACCCATGCAATAATCTGAGTCGGCGCTCAGAGCCCAATCAAGACACAAATATAGCCGCCATATTATGCAGTCAACAGAAGTCAGAAATAGCATTATAAATATTCACTTACCTTTGTCAGAATGCACTCCCAGGAATCCCAGTTCCACAATAAATGTATGATTTGTTCCATAAAGTCCATCATTTATGTCCAAATTCCTCCTTTTGTTATGGCGTTTAGTAAACAAATCGAAACTCACGAGGCAAGTCCAGCGGAAATGTCGGACGAAAATTCCAAAAAGTTATATTACTCGTCGTAGAAACAAATCAAACGATGTATAGAATCAATCTATAGGATCTTTTTATCATAAATCTTCAATAATGTTCCAACCGGAGAATTCCTTTGTCTTCAGAAAAGCAAATGGAACAGGAGCTACCTCTCATGTGAACGCCCATGGTCAGCTCGTGGCTGCTGGCAGACCTCTGACTCATTCCCCTCTCATTCGGCCCCACTTCACAGTAGAAGCATCAGACATGGTTCTAAAGACTGTTGACATCTAGTGGAAGCCGTAGGAAGTAAAAGATGACCCATATCCCACTGTATATTCAATAGGGGCTGAGTTGAAAACTACAAACCTCAGATTTCCCACTTCCTGGTTGGATTTTTTCTCAGGTTTTTGCCTGCCATATGAGTTCTGTTAGACTCACAGACATCATTCAAACAGTTTTAGAAACTTCAGAGTGGTTTCTATCCAATACTACTAATAGTATGCATATATTAGCATCTGGGACTGAGTAGGAGGCAGTTTACTCTGGGCACGCTTTTCATCCAAACGTGAAAATGCTGCCCCCTATCCATAAAAAGTGAAACAGGTCAACATTCACAAAGTAGCAGGGCTAGACGGATTATGAGGACGTGTTCTCAAAGCATGCGCGGACCAAGTGGCAAGTGTCTTCACTGACATTTTCAACCTCTCCTTGACCGAGTCTGTTGTTCCTACATGTGTCAAGCAGACTGTAACCTGCCTAAATGATTACCGCCCTATAGCACTCGAGTCAGTAGTCATGGAGTGCTTTGAAAGGCTGGTCATGGCTCACATCAACAACATCCTCCTGGATACCTAGACCCACTCCAATTCGCATACCGCACCAACAGATCCGCAGATGACGCAATAGGCAACAGGCAAAAGGATAGGCAACAACACATCTGCCACGCTGACCCTCAATACTGGGTCCCTACAGGGGTGTGTACTTAGTCCCCTCCTGTACTCCCTGTTCACCCACGACTGCATGGCCAAACACGAATCCAACACCATCATTAAGTTTGCTGATGACACAGCAGTGGTAGGCCTGATCACCGACAAAGATGAAACAGCCTATAGGGAGGAGGTCAGAGAACTGGCAGTGTGGTGGCAGAACAAGAAACTCACCCTCAATGTGAGCAAGACAAAGGAGCTGATCGTGGACTACAGGAAAAGGCGGGCCGAACAGGCCCCCAATAACATCAAATTGTGGCGAGTCGAGAGTTTCAAGTTCCTTGGTGTCCACATCACCAACAAACTATCATGGTCCAAACACACCAAGACAGTCGTGAAAAGGACACGACAAAACCTTTTCCCCCTCAGGAGACTGAAAAGATTTGCAATGGGTCCCCAGATCTTCAAAGATTTCGACCGCTGTACCATTGAGAGCATTCTGACCGGTTGCATCACCGCCTTGTATGTCAATTGCTCGTCATCTGACCGTAAGGCACTACAGAGGGTATTGCGTACGGCCGAGTGCATCACTTGGGCCAAGCTTCCTGCCATCTGGGACATACTGTAAATAATAAGCTTGTCAGAGGAACGCCCATAAAATTGTCAAAGACTCCAGCCACCCAAGTCATAGACTGTTTTCTCTGCTACCGCACGTCAAGTGGTACCGGAGCGTCAAGTCTAGGACCTAAAGGCTCTTTAACAGCTTCTACCCCCAAGCCATAAGACTGCTGCTACTCGCTGTTTATTAGCTATGCATAGTCACTTGTATTTGGCGCATGTGAAAAATAAAGTTTGATTTGATTTGTACCGAGCATGCTAGGCTTCTTTGCAATGAACTTGTCTACCAGGGAAATTGATGTGAAGATGTTGTCTCTGGTCACATTCCTGCCTTTGCCCATGTAAGTCACCACAGTCTCATACAGTCGCTCAACCACTGGCCTGGTTTAATCTTTCTCCTGATATGGAAAGCCCTTGAGCAAGAACTTGATTTCGACATCGGCGGCTAACCAAAACTTAACTGAAGTCACATCAGTTTCTGTCTGGTTTCTAGCAGTCATTTCACATGTATTATGTTACTAGTTTTTGATTATAGTAGCCGGAGCAATGCTGCTGCGCAAGTAGTCGTGTGCTGAATGCATGGACAGCATGGATATTCTTGGAAAAACTGAAATTTGGATAAAGAGCTGCACCTCGTAGAAGAGAATGATATCAACAGCAAGGTGTGCGGTCAAATGATGTGCTGCTGATAAATAGGCATAACACAAACGTATCATTGCACTATTGTCTTTCTTAATTAAAACCAACCTCTTCACCCTCCTCACCATTCAGTTAGGCCACATTTAAATTCAATTGTGAATTAAGGTGCACGTTTATCGCCCATTCATCCATTTTTCATTCATTCAGTGAGGAGAGAGAGACCCATTAGCCCCTGGCTGGGTACCAATGTCCTACAGCACATTGTCTTGGCAGGTGAAGTTAGGAATAGGTGTGAAGAAAACAGATAAAAAGGCTCTAACTACTTTTCTATTTTAGATTTCAAAATTCTGACAAATGAGCAGTGTAAAATACAAACACTTAGGAAAAGTCAGAAGGAGCAGGACATCGCTTTTTGGGGGGCATATTTATTTTATTTACAAAATCAATTGTCAGTGGTAATTGGCCTATGGTGGTTCTTGTGTTAAACTCTCAATGCCACCCTCAACCCTTCTCTGTCCAGCTCTACATCTGTCCTTCATCAGGTCCTCTCTCTCTCTATCTCTCTCTCTCTCTCTCTCTCTCTCTCTCTCTCTCTCTCTCTCTCTCTCGCTCTCTCTCTCTCTCTCTCTCTGTCTCTCTCTCCTCTGTCTCTCTCTCTCTCTCTCTCCCTTTCTCTCTGGTGGTGTTCCACAGCTGTTTTGAGCAGACAGTGCTCTCATAATCAGTTGCGTATCGCAAGGTCTGAGCAGTTGTATAGCTAATCTCATGCAATTCTACACATTTTGCAATGAAACTGAGATCATTTTGATTGTTTAAAGCTAATGTCCTGCTATTCTACACATATTGCCATAGGGCAAAGACAAGAATGTGAACCCCCAGGGGCGGCCCAACCTCCCTAGAATATAAATATACTTTTATACATTTTGAGAGACCATGGCCCCCCCTGCCTTGCGGGGGCTGCATGGGTCTGTGGTACGCCAATGCTCACCATATTACCTATATGCATTTACTCACTGTGCCTTTCTCAGGAAGCCAGTGAGACATCCTGGGAGCAGACACAGTGGTGCATTTCCAGACGGTGCTGCCGTGTCTATAGAAACCAGTGCTACAGTTACATTAGGAACAACTGCTCGGTCCATGACATGACTAGGTGAATCCAGGTGAAAGCTATGATCCGTTATTGATGTCACTTGTTAAATCCACTTCCATCAGTGTAGATGAAGGGGAGGAGACATGTTAAAGAAGGAATTTTAAGCCTTGAGACAATTGAGACATTTTGTATGTGTGCCATTCAGAGGGTGAGTGGGCAAGAACAATTATTTAAGTGCCTTTGAACGGGGTATGGTAGTAGGTGCCAGGCACACCGGTTTGTGTCAAGAACTGCAACGCTGCTGGGCTTGAACAGTTTCCTGTGTGTATCAAGAATGGTCCACGACGAAAAGGACATCCAGCCAACATGACACAACTGTGAGAAGCATTGGAGTCAACATGGGCCAGCATCACTGAGGAACTGCCCACTCACCCTCTGAATGGCACACATACACAATCCATGTCTCAATTGTCTCAAGGCTTAAAATTCCTTCTTTAACCTGCCTCCTCCCCTTCATCTACACTGATTGAAATGGATTTAACAAGTGACATCAATAAGTTGTTTTTAATATTTTGTACACTCAATGTAAGTGTTCATCTATTGGTGTAGCCAGTAGATCATGGTTCCCGTTTTGTCTTTAGTCATTCAGATTGCTTAACTTCTGTTATTCATCAAACAGCTTCACTACCACACTTGTCCATTTGGACTCAGTAGGAGCAGTTCAGTTGTGTTGAGTGTGAGTTGCTGCTGAATGACCAACCTCCACACAACGTTTCGTAGGAGGTGGATATATGTGACCAACTGCCTTGATTCGGTCATATGTAGCAACATTTTCTATTTTTAAATTGGATAAAGGCAGAGACACAGAGTGACACAATTGTATATCATACACTGCATTTGAGCAACAAAGGGAAAGTAATTCTGCTTTGAAAGTTGATTAACTTGAAAATTCACTTTAGAGAAAATGGTCTTTGAATGTTTCAAATCAAATCAAATCAAATGTTATTGGTCACATACACATGGTTAGCAGATGTTAATGTGAGTGTAGCGAAGTGCTTGTGCTTCTAGTTCCGACAGTGGAGTAATAACAAGTAACAAGTTATCTAACAATTTCACAACAACTCCCTTATACACACAAGTGTAAAGGAATGAATAAGAATATGTACATATATATATACATATGGATGAGCGATGGCCATGCGGCATAGGCAAGATGCAGTAGATGGTATAGAGTACAGTAAATATATATGAGGTGAGTAATGTAGGGTATGTAAACATTATATGAAGTGGCATTATTTAAAGTGACTAGTGACTGGCTAACATGAGAGAACCGTTCACCTACCATTTTACTTGCACTAGCAGAGTTGGTTAGGCTGTTTTTATATTATCCAGAGTGTTGGTGACTGTAACTGTGCTGCTGGCAACAATTATTGCTTTTTTGCCAAGGTTTACTGACACCAGCTATATTCAACGGGTGTTGAGCGTTCATAAATGTGTCAGTTATTTGTCAGAGCAAATTTACCAGCTACGTCTATCAACAGTTGTTGCAGTGACATTCCATTGAAATGGTTACTTGCTTGGTGAATGGAGTCTTTTGTTAAGACATGTAGCTTGCTAGCTAGGTAAACAATGAACCATAATCCCAATTTCTGAAGTTACTACCCTTAATGAATCTGCAGGTAGCTAATCAAACAGGTTCAATGTTCGCTAGCTAACATTAGGCTATAAATAGCAAAGCAAATGGCTCTGAGATACAAATAATAACATCATACACGTAACGTTTGCTAGCAGCCCAGCCAACTAACATTAGCTAGCTAGCTAACAGTACATTCTTGGCCAAAAGTTTTGAGAATGACACAAATATTAATTTTCACAAAGTCTGCTGCCTCAGTTTGTATGATGGCAATATAAAAATATACTCCAGAATGTTATGAAGAGTGATCAGATTAATTGCATTTAACTGCAAAGGCCCTATTTGCCATGCAAATGAACTGAATCCCCCCCAAAAAAATCCACTGCAAATCAACCCTGCCACAAAAGGACCAGCTGACATCATGTCAGTGATTCTCTCGTTAACACAAGTGTGAGTGTTGATGAGGACAAGGCTGGAGATCACTCTGTCATGCTGATTGAACTCGAATAACAAAAGTGATAACTAAGTGGCTCGGGGAATAAAACATCGATATTTTGGGTCCATGGCCAGGAAACGCCCCAGACCTTAATCCAAAACAAAACCCCACAAATTCTGACAAACTCCAAGCATTGATTATGCAAGAATGGGCTGCCATCAGTCAGGATGTGGCCCAGAAGTTAATTGACAGCCTGCCAGGGCGGATTGCAGAGGTATTGAAAAAGAAGGGTCAACACTGCAAGTGGAGAGCAACACTTATGCACACAACATTTGGTAGGAGGTGGGAGGTGGATAGGCTGGACACAGCCAGAGTATGTCAGCTTTAAATCAATGATATTGTAACGGTCCTGACCTGTTTTATGTTGTTTTTGTATGTGTTTAGGTCAGGGCATGTGTTTTGGGTGGGCAGTCTATGTTATCTGTTTCTATGTTGGTTGTGGTTGCCTGGTATGGCTCTTAATTAGAGGCAGGTGTTTTGCGTTCTCCTCTAATTAAGAGTCATATTTAGGTAGGGTGTTCTCACTGTTTGTTTGTGGGTGATTGTCTCCTGTTTCGTCCATGTCTGTACCATACGGGACTGTTTGGCTGTTCGTTCGTTTTGATGTAGTCTGTTCCTGTCCGTGAGTTCTACGTTTAGTTATGTAAGTTCATGTTCAGGTTTTCGTCTACGTCGTTTTCTTGTTTTGTAATTTTGTAAGTGTTTTGTTTTCGTGTTGCCGTCGTATTCAAATAAAGAGATGGCTTATTTCCCTACTGCTGCGTATTGGTCCACTGATCCTTCTCTCCTCTCCTCGTCCGAGGATGAGGAGAGCGACAGCCATTACAGAATCACCCACCACGCTAAGACCAAGCGGCAAGGGAATGCTCAACAGAGCAACAAGGACTCCTGGACTTGGGAGGAGATCCTGGATGGTAGAGGACCTTGGGCTCAGCCAGGGGAATATCGCCGTCCCAAGGAGGAGTTGGAAGCAGCGAAGGCTGAGAGGCGCTGGTATGAGGAGGCAGCGCGGCGACGCGGTTGGGAGCCCGTGAGTCAGACCCAAAAATTTCTTGGGGGGAGGCACACGAGGAGTGTGGCAAAGCCGGGTAGGATACCCGAGCCAACTCCCCGTGCTTACCGTGGAGGTAGAAGGCGTCGTACTGGTAAGACACCGTGTTATGCGGTAAAGCGCACGGTGTCCCCAGTACGCGTGCTTAGCCCAGTGCGGGCTATTCCACCTTGCCGCACTGGGAGGGCTAGGTTGGGCATCGAGCCGGATGTCATGAAGCCGGCCCAACGTATCTGGCCTCCATTACGTCTCCTCGGGCCGGCGTACATGGCACCAGCCTTACAGGTGGTGTCCCCGGTTCGCCTGCATAGCCCAGTGCGGGCTATTCCACCTCGCCGCACTGGCAGGGCTACGGGGATCATTCAACCTGGTAGGGTTGGGGAGGCTCGGTGCTCAAGAGCACGTGTCCTCCTTCACGGTCCGGTAGACCCGGTGCCACCTCCATGTACCAGTCCTCCGGTGGCAGCCCCCCGTACCAGGCTGTCTCTCCGGGTTCTCTCTCCTGCTGTTTCCTCCTCTCCAGCGCAGCCAGTGCCTAGACCACGCACCAGGCTGTCTCTCCTTCTCCTCCCTACAGAGCCGTCCTGCCATGACCAGCCAGAGCCGTCCTGCCATGACCAGCCAGAGCCGTCCTGCCATGACCTGCCAGAGCCGTCCTGCTATGACCTGCCAGAGCCGTCCTGCTATGACCTGCCAGAGCCGTCCTGCTATGACCTGCCAGAGCCGTCCAGCCAGGACCTGCCAGAGCCGTCCAGCCAGGACCTGCCAGAGCCGTCCAGCCAGGACCTGCCAGAGCCGTCCAGCCAGGACCTGCCAGAGCCGTCCAGCCAGGACCTGCCAGAGCCGTCCAGCCAGGACCTGCCAGAGCCGTCCAGCCAGGACCTGCCAGAGCCGTCCAGCCAGGACCTGCCAGAGCCGTCCAGCCAGGACCTGCCAGAGCCGTCCAGCCAGGACCTGCCAGAGTCCCTCAGCCAGGACCTGCCAGAGTCCCTCAGCCAGGACCTGCCAGAGTCCCTCAGCCAGGACCTGCCAGAGTCCCTCAGCCAGGATCTGCCAGAGTCCCTCAGCCAGGATCTGCCAGAGTCCCTCAGCCAGGATCTGCCAGAGTCCCTCAGCCGGGACCTGCCCCTTGTCCCGGTGCTGCCCCTTGTCCCGGTGCTGCCCCTTGTCCCGGTGCTGCCCCTTGTCCCGGTGCTGCCCCTTGTCCCGGTGCTGCCCCTTGTCCCGGTGCTGCCCCTTATCCCGGTGCTGCCCCTTATCCCGGTGCTGGTCCTTATCCCGGTGCTGCCCCTTGTCCCGGTGCTGCCCCTTGTCCCGGTGCTGCCCCTTGTCCCGGTGCTGCCCCTTGTCCCGGTGCTGCCCCTTGTCCCGGTGCTGCCCCTTGTCCCGGTGCTGCCCCTTGTCCCGGTGCTGCCCCTTGTCCCGGTGCTGCCCCTTGTCCCGGTGCTGCCCCTTGTCCCGGTGCTGCCCCTTGTCCCGGTGCTGCCCCTTGTCCCGGTGCTGCCCCTTGTCCCGGTGCTGCCCCTTCTCCCGGTGCTGGCCGTTCATTTAGGGGATGTTTGTTTTAGGGTGGTCATTGGGAGGGGAAGACAGAAGCGGGGAGTGACTATGGTGGTGTGGGGACAGCGTCCAGAGCCGGAGCCACCACCGTGGTCAACTGCCCACCCAGACCCTCCCCTGGACTTTGTGCTGGTGCGCCCGGCGTTCGCACCTTGAGGGGGGGGTTCTGTAACGGTCCTGACCTGTTTTATGTTGTTTTTGTATGTGTTTAGGTCAGGGCATGTGTTTTGGGTGGGCAGTCTATGTTATCTGTTTCTATGTTGGTTGTGGTTGCCTGGTATGGCTCTTAATTAGAGGCAGGTGTTTTGCGTTCTCCTCTAATTAAGAGTCATATTTAGGTAGGGTGTTCTCACTGTTTGTTTGTGGGTGATTGTCTCCTGTTTCGTCCATGTCTGTACCATACGGGACTGTTTGGCTGTTCGTTCGTTTTGATGTAGTCTGTTCCTGTCCGTGAGTTCTACGTTTAGTTATGTAAGTTCATGTTCAGGTTTTCGTCTACGTCGTTTTCTTGTTTTGTAATTTTGTAAGTGTTTTGTTTTCGTGTTGCCGTCGTATTCAAATAAAGAGATGGCTTATTTCCCTACTGCTGCGTATTGGTCCACTGATCCTTCTCTCCTCTCCTCGTCCGAGGATGAGGAGAGCGACAGCCATTACAGATATGGCCTCAACCATGAACACATAACTGTCAAACATTTGTTTTGGCTCTCTCTTCAAGTGTTATATGGCGGCAGTAGCCTATAACAAAATCCTGCACACACACACACACACACACACACACACGGTGTGGTTTGTGAACTGTGAAAGGGGTTAGGTTTTATGAAAGTGGTGACATTATAACATCCTGACACAGCTCCGTGGCAAACAGCTCTGAAGGTCAGTGTGTGTGTGTGTGTCTGTGTGTGTGTGTATTTTTTTGTGTGTGTTCAGTAGTTGTCACTCTGCTCTGTCTTTCCCTCTTTTCTCTTTTTATCCACTCCAACACATTCTCTCTCCCCCTGTATCTCTACCTCCCGCCCTCCGACTCTCTCAGCATCACCTCAATACCTCATTCTGTTCCTCTTTACTTCTTCTGAGAGAGCCAGAGAACGAGCTGAGAGAGAGAGAGAACGAGCTGAGAGAGAGAGAGAATGAGCTGAGAGAGTGAGTGAGAGAGAACGAGCTGAGAGAGAGAGTAAGAGTGAGAGAAAACGAGCTGAGAGAGAGAGAGAGAGAGAGAGTGAGAGAAAACGAGCTGAGAGAGAGTGAGAGAACGAGCTGAGAGAGAGAGTGAGAGAGAGAGAGAGAACGAGCTGAGAGAGAGAGTGAGAGAGAGAGAGAGAACGAGCTGAGAGAGAGAGACCTAGCTGAGAGAGAGAGACCTAGCAGAGAGAGAGAGACCTAGCTGAGAGAGAGAGAACGAGTTGAGAACGAGCTGAGAGAGAGAGATAACGAGCTGAGAAAGAGAATGAGCTAAGAGAGCTGAGAGAGAGAGTGAGAGAGAGAGTGAGAGAGAACGAGCTGAGAGACAGGGCAAGAAGGTGTGTTCCTGTGTGTAAGATGGACTCTCAGAGCAGGTGGGCTACAGGTGTAGCTGGAAAGAAAGAAAGACAAAGGGAGAGAGGGGGGGGTGAGGTAAAGAGAGGGGTGAGGAACTGATTACATTACCTTTTTACAGTATGTGTCAGCAACCAGACCTGTGTAGGTGTAATTTGATACTTTATAAAGTATCTCACCGTCTCAAGTCAGAATAAGAGGTTCCATGTTTCTCAAGTGTCAAATTTCGGAGTTGTTCCAAATGTCAAATTTCAAAGATTTCAAGGTTAAGTTTAGGCATTAACTCTGCATTCTTAAGGTTAGGGTTAAGTTTAGGCATTAACTCTGCATTCTTAAGGTTAGGGTTAAGGTTAGGCATTAACTCTGCATTCTTAAGGTTAGGGTTAAGTTTAGGCATTAACTCTGCATTCTTAAGGTTAGGGTTAAGTTTAGGCATTAACTCTGCATTCTTAAGGTTAGGGTTAAGTTTAGGCATTAACTATGCATTCTTAAGGTTAGGGTTAAGTTTAGGCATTAACTCTGCATTCTTAAGGTTAGGGTTAAGGTTAGGCATTAACTCTGCATTCTTAAGGTTAGGGTTAAGTTTAGGCATTAACTCTGCATTCTTAAGGTTAGGGTTAAGTTTAGGCATTAACTATGCATTCTTAAGGTTAGGGTTAAGTTTAGGCATTAACTCTGCATTCTTAAGGTTAGGCATTAATTCAGAATTGTTAAGGTAAGTGTTAACGTTTGGGAAAGGCTTTCAAAACAACAACCTTTTATCGCTGATTTCAAACATGAAACCTTTTTAACCCGAGGCAGATGTTAACATCCACTCTAGCACTCACTGTTGCCCCTAGTGGCTTTTCCACGTCATCTCCTGACATTCTCAGACATGGATGGACGTCAAATACTGACTTGTAACACGGTTGACCTGCCAATCATAAACACTGCATTCATCTCTCTATCTTACCTGACTTTGAGTTATTCAGATCTTGTTTTAAAATATTTTTCCATATTCAGATATTCTTGAACATTTGAATCAAGGTATTTCTACAAGAATCGCATGCTTTCCAAGAAGTTTATGAAACAGTAGATGCTAATGTGTGATTATTAGGAAACAGCACTAGTATGGAACACAGAGTGATTTGCTACTTCCCAGTGTTTAGATACAAAAGGTACCTGGAAATGTTTGTCCTTTTCACCACTCATCTAAAACTCAGGACACATCTGGCCACAGAGTTAGTTGAATGTTACTGATAGTCCGCAGAGCGTCTACAGATGGACCATGTACGGACAATCTAAATAAATTGTTACCACACATCTATCTCAGCTAGAGACATGTTTGGACTAGTTACATAAGTAAACTAACTGAGGTTGAAACGCTTTATAGTTGATGATGCCTTAAATTGGTCATTCCCACTTCAGTTCTGGTGAAACAGTGTCAACAGTGATCGAGAGACCAGGATGAGTTTACAATGACACATATTTAAATATATACAGACACACATACACACAAACACACATGCACACACACACACACACCCAGGGGCTTGAGCTCCCTTAATTGTTGTAAACTGTTGGTTGGGCTCTCTGTTTTTCTCCTGCAAATAGCCTGGACCTTTCATACTACTGTATGTGTGTGTCCTGGGACATCCTTAAGATTACGCTGTCTCTCCTCCTCCATGTGTGATATGGGCAAATCGATATGCAACAGAAGTCTAATACCCACAATGCTCTCACAGGCAAAGAGCCTCCATCAGATTATAAAGCAGGAGACAATGTCACTGCAGGCTCTCTCTCTCTCTCTCTCTCTCTCTCTCTCTCTCTCTCTCTCTCTCTCTCTCTCTCTCTCTCTCTCTCTCTCTCTCTCTCTCTCTCTTCCCTCTATTCCCTATGATGCAATCACCATCGCATTGCACACTGCCCTATCCCATCTAGACAAGAGGAATACCTATGTAAGAATGCTGTTCATCGACAACAGCTCAGCCTTCAAACACCATAGTGCCCTCTAAGCTCATCGCTAAGCTCGCGCGCTTGGTCTGATACCCTCCCTGTGCAACTAGGTCCTGGACTTCTTGAAGGGCTGACCCCATGTGGTGAAGGTAGGCAACAACACCTCCGCCACGCTGATCCTCAACACGGAGGCCCCACAGGGGTGCGTGATCAGCCCCCTCCTGTACTCCCTGTTCACCCATGACTGCTTGGCCACGCACATCTCCAATTGAATCATCAAGTTTGCTATTGACACAACAGTGGTAGGCCTGATTACCAACAATGACAAAACAGCCTACAGGGAGGAGGTGAGTGCCCTGGCAGAGTGGTGCCAGGAAAATAACCTCTCCCTCAACAGCAACAAAATGAAGGAGCTGATTTTGGACTTCAGGAGACAGCAGAGAGAGCACGCCCCCATCACATCAACGTGGCTGGAGAGGGTGAAAAGCATCAAGTTCCCTCAAGTGACTCTTCAACCTCAGGAGGCTGAAGATATTCGGCTTGGCCCTAAGACCCTCAAGAATTTATACAGATGTACCATTGAGAGCTTCCTATCGGGCTGTATCACCGCCTGGTACAGCAATTGCACCATCCGCAACCACAGGGCTCTACAGAGGGTGATGCTGCCATCCCATCGCATCATCGGGGGCACACTGCCTGCCCTCCAGGACAGCTATAGTACCCGGTGTCACAGGAAGGCCAAAAATATCATCAAGGACAACAACCACCCGAGTCACAGCCTGTTCACCCCGCTACCATCTAGAAGGCAGAGACAGTACAGGTGCATCAAACCTGGGACCGAGAGACTGAGAAACAGCTTCTATCTCCAGGCCATCAGACTGTTAAATTGTCACCACTAGCCGGCCTCCGCCCAGTACTCTGCCTGAAAATGTGCTATTCATATACTGTCCATACTGTCTATACACACCATTATGTACATATACACTATATGTATTTATATTCCAGACTCTGACATTGCTCATTGTGATATTTCTTAATTTCTTTCTTTTTCATTTTCGCAATCTGCGTGTACTGTTTGCATTGTTAGGAGTTACTGCAATGTTGGAGCTAGGAACACAAGCATTTCACTGCACCTGCGATAACATCTGCAAAATATGTGTATGCGACCATTCAAATTTGATTTGATTTGATATCTGTCCCTCTCTGTCGCTCTCTCTATCGCTCTCTCTATACTGTACATATCCCTGTCCTTCTCTCTCTATCCCCATATCTCTTTCTCTCTCCCCCATCCTCTCTCTCTACATCCCCTCATCTTTGAGTAGAGCAAAATAAAGCAGAGAGCTGACGTTTTTGTCGCTAAACTGTTTGTTATTATAAAACATACATGTTCCCATGCCCAACGAAACAGTATATGTCAATCAACACCAGCTGGAGATTAAACTGGGCACACACATACTCTTGACTTAGACAATGAGCTTTATATAGGGAAATACTACATCTTAAAACTTCCTAAGGTACGTCATCAATATCTATATACCCTAACAGCACATCCCCTCTGTTCAAGTGACAGCTGCCAAGTTCCAGACCTAACCCCCCTAAATGAGGGAGAGGGAGAGAGGGAGAGAAGGAGAGAGAGAGAGAGAAACCATTAGCTGCCTTTCTTGCTATTCTCTCTCCAGTATAATATACAAGCCTGCACACCTGCTGCGATCCAGGAGTACCATCTAGATATGAGAAACACATGTCCTCAGTAAAACTCAGTGTGTGTTTGTGTGTGCGCAAACGACCCCAGCGAAGGTAATATGGTAACCCTATGTGTCTAATTCTACCCTCTCCCTGTCTATCAGTAGGCCAGTTAAACAGCAGGGAATGTAGCTGGCTCTCACATCATAAATGGCCCTGTCACATTCTCCAGTGACTGGCAGAGCAGCGCTGGGGAAGGTTTCCAAAGCGGTGTGGGAATGTTTCACCGGCTCTGCCTTGTGTTGTACACTTGTTTCTCTCGTCTATATCGAGGGAGGGAGGAAATGAAGTCATCCTCTACACTCTTTGAAAGAAATGGTTGCTGAAGGGTTCTTCAGTTGTCCCCATAGGAGAACCCTTTTTGGTTATAGGTAGAACCCTTTTGGGTTGCATGTTGAACCCCTAACCAAAACGGGTTATGCAAATTGTTCTCCTATGGGGACAGCCTGGGAACCCTTTTAGGTTCAGATAACACCTTTTTTTTCATCCCTGTCAGAGTCACATCCAAATCCATGTGGGCTTCATGGTTAATGCTATTTAAGGGACATCAATTCTGCCAATGCAACAGCTTATCCGACTGTCTTTCCTCTTAACACTACACCTCCTTTTCCCCTCTCTTTCATTCTCCCTACAAACCAACTCTCCCACCAGAATTAGCCAACTGCTCTAACTCCTGTTGCCTAGTGTGTGTGTGTGTGTGTGTGTGTGTGTGTGTGTGTGTGTGTGTGTGTGTGTGTGTGTGTGTGTGTGTGTGTGTGTGTGTGTGTGTGTGTGTGTGTGTGTGTGTGTGTGTGTGTGTGTGTGTGTGTGTGTGTGTGTGTGTGTGTGTGTGCGTGCTGTAGCCGGGGTCAGAGAAAGTTCAGCTGCCCTCGGCTAAACACATTCACTGTCGATTCAGATCAACAAGTCATCCTTTACTCTAGGTTGTATGACACACACACACACACACACACACACACACACACACACACACACACACACACACACACACACACACACACACACACACACACACACACACACACACACACACACACACACACACACACACACACACACACA
>NC_092104.1:16900817-16980817 GCF_045679555.1 Salvelinus alpinus
CCTGGACAAGGTGATTGGAACTTACAGCTGCAGGAGGATGACTGCCCGCTGGCCCCTGGTCATCTTCTTTAACATCATTGATGTGTCCTCATACAATGCCTTCGTGATATGGAACAAGATCAACCCTACCTAGATGCCTGATAAGTGGAACAAGAGGAGGGTGTTCCTGGAGCAGCTGGGAAAGGCACTTGTAACCCCACACATTCAAAGCAGGGAGCGCCTCCCCCACACAGCAGCCTCTGCGGTGTTTGTGAAAGCTGTTCAGGGGGCTGAATCTTGTCCTGATCCACCTGAGGCTCCAGCTGGGGCAGGCAAGAGGAGGAGATGTCAATTCTTCCCCCCTAAGAAGGACTGTAAAACAAATACTATATGCCGCACATGTGAGAAATACATCTGCAAAGTCCATGCACACACACTTGCATACTGTTCTATATGTGCTAAGTAGAGTTGATTGATTTATGTTCTACATGTTTTTGTTTTGTATCTATTATCTTATTTTATTCTTATTTATTGTTGTTTATACACCTTGTGGGTGGGGCAATGGTTAAACAATGGGAGAAGACTAGTATTTCGTATTTGAATTCCTCATTGTACAGTATATAAGAGTATATCACTATGTTGCCAAAAAAGTTCAAGACTGTTATTGTTACTGTTATTTCCCTTCAATAAAATGCATTCAAAACTACTTTTGCACATTTCTGCTACTTTCTTATGCTAAACACGTGCTATCTCTTGCTAAAAAATGAATGTATACACCTATGCAGACCTTTAGCAATAATAAACCTCTACTTTAGTAACAAAATAAATATATTACAGGTGTGTTGTAATAAAAACAAGTGGTGTTCACTGATTAAATGCAGTCTTTCTGCATTGTGAAGAGGCAAAACCCAGATTTTCACAAAGTGTGTGATGAATGACTGGCTGTTTCTTCACGCAAAATAGATTTGGGGTTTAAAATTCAATTAAGCTGCTTTATTTTATGGGTTTATTGAAAGCGGGTCATTTTTTACCCTTAGGACAAGGGGAGTATACAGAATGTGAAGACTACAGAATGTACAATGGTTTATAACATCATTATAGTCCCAACAGTTATTATTTTTGGAAAAAGAAAGAAAAAATACTATATATTTTCTTGTAAAAAAAACATCAAAACATATTTTAACAGCCACCTTTTGTCTTGATGACATCGTTGCACACTCTTGACATTCTCTCAATCAGCTTCATGAGGTAGTCACCTGGAATGCATTTCAATTAACAGGTGTGCCTTGTTAAAGGTTATTTTGTGGAATTTCTTTCCTTCTTAATGCATTTGAGCCAATCAGTTGTGTTGTGACAAGGTAGGGGTGGTATAAAGAGGATAGCCCTATTTGGTCCATATTATGGCAATCTCAAATAAGCAAAGAGAAACGACAGTCCATAATTTCTTAAAATGTTTGATTTTAGGTTCAAACATGACAACTCCTCCCCTTTATACAATTCTTAGCCTAATTCATTCAAAACCATTATTATTTTCCATCCCTCTCTCCTCTTCTTTTGGAGCAGAGATATCCCAACACAGCTGGCATGAGACGCAGAGGAATTCTCAAAACGATATCTTCTTCATTCACCAGTGTTGGCGTGAGTGCGTGTGTTTAGTTATGTAAAGATCTGTTGAAAGAGACAGGTGGAGTGGCTGAGCATGAAAGTATAAACGGGTCTGAGTATATCTCTCTAATCATCATCATTGTAGTGTGCACATACACACACACAAAATATAATAACCTGTCCAAGCAGGAGCCACCTGCACCGGCCCCTCAAAGTGGGCTGTGCTACTTTTCAGCAATCAGTGCCACACACACACACACACACACACACACACACACACACACAAAATTCTGTTTAGCTCCCTACTGCTTTCCACTTTTCCAAAGCGTTCACATGTCCCCTTTCCTGCATTCACATTAATTGGCTACTCTCTCACTTAATGACCACTACATGATCAGATCTCTGTTTGTCAAGGATTATTACTTTTTTATCGTTCCCTTATCTTTTTATATATTTACTTTCCTGTTTTCAGATTTACCACATGCTTTACTACTACATCTTGCTCTCTCTCTCACACACACACACACACACACACACACACACACACACACACACACACCTCAATCTATGACAGGAAGTGGAAGTGATTTACTGTCAGTTTGAAACGTGTCATATTTAAACTAACAGGAGGCTAGCTGAAGGAGAGATGACAGTGGAATGAAAGTAGCGAGGGAGAGCTCATCTCTTTCTCTTCCTGGCCGGAGGACAAAACCATCCCTTGTTCCCCTGGCCGTTGGAGTGAGTGATCGAGTGGCATACAACTCACATGCACACACGTCTGTGTGAAATATTTTCCCTGCCTGCTCAAATAGAAAACATACAAATGGCAAAAGGACGAGTGGCAATCACATTAACACACTGGAAAAAAACAGAACAGAAAGGACTTATGAAGCGATGTTGAGCTGCTGAACACTACTGTTAGTGAGAGATGATGATGGTTTTTGACAGAGGGCATATGGCCTGTCTGAGGGCATGAAGTCAGTAGATGCTCAGTTGGATGCTGAAGAAAATATGTGGCTTTTACCACGATACCATGTTATTAACCTAAAAGAATGCCTGAAACGAGATCCCTTCTGCACTATAGAAACAATTAAATAAATGTGGAGGAGGAGTTAAGATGGACTGTCGCCTTGTTAACATCCAAAAGGGGAAGTCACGTAACAGGCTCTCTTTCCATTTGTAACATTTATAAGTATGGTTTCATTTAAAAAATCTAGAGATAACATATTTATCTAAACAGTTATGAGTTTTCTGGTAATTTTAATGCATAATTTAAGTATTTTGACAGAGTAAAAATGAGTGAGCAAGCTAAGCTAATGAGAACAAGATGGTGTCTTCGGAGATTTTTATTTCTAGAAATACTTTGTCTTTTAAATGTTTTTACAAAGAATGTCTCAAATTGAGTGTATTTACATGTGTACATATGAACCACGCAAATTCTATGTATTTTAGAAATGTACTTTTCATGAAAATTGTATCATGAATTCTTTCATGAAAATTGTAAAATTGTCACATGCTAATTGCTAACTACTAAGGTTAGCTAGCTCAGCACTAGGTGCTAGCTAGCCTACCATGTCATACTACTAGCTAGCTTATGTTGTTGTTAGCTAACTGCTCATGTTTTTTTTTACATTTAATAAATAGGCCTCGTCTACAATTAGCACTATATAGATAGAGTGAATGAGATGTATTGTTGTTGCCCATACAATGCATGGGTGTCATAGCTACATACAGTGAAACGCAAAAGTATTCATCCCCCTTGGTGTTCTTCCTATTTTGTTGCATTACAACCTGTAATTAAATTGATATTTAATTGGATTTCATGTAATGGACATAAACAAAATATTCCAAATTGGTGAAGTGAAATGAAAAAAATAACTTGTTTTAAATAATAAAAATATTGAAAAAATGAAAATATGTTGTGTGCATATATATTCACCCCCTTTGCTATGAAGCACCTAAATAAGATCTGGTGCAACCAATTGCCTTCAGAAGTCACATAATTAGTTAAATAAAGTTCACCTGTGTGCAATCTAAGTGTCACATGATCTCAGCATATATACACCTGTTCTGAAAGGCCCCAGAGTCTGCAACCCCACTAAGCAAGCGGCACCGTGAGGACCAAGGAGCTCTCCAAACAGGTCAGGGACAAAGTTGTGGAGAAGTACAGATCAAGGTTGGGTTATAAAAAAATATCTGAAACTTTGAACATCCCACGGAGCACCATTAAATCCATTATTGAAAATTGGAAAGAATATGGTACCACAACAAACCTTACAAGAGAGGGCCGCCCACCAAAACTCACGGACCAGGCAAGGAGGGCATTAATCAGAGAGACAACAAAGAGACCAAAGATAACCCTGAAGGAGCTGCAAAGCGCCACAGCAGAGATTGGAGCATCTGTCCAAAAGGACCACTTTAAGCCATACACTCCACAGAGCTGGGCTTTACGGAAGAGTGGCTAGAAAAAAGCCATTGCTTAACCTCTCTGGTACAAGTGGGACGCTAGCGTCCCACCTCGACAACAGCCAGTGAAATTTCAGGACGCCAAATTCAAAACAGAAATACCATAATTAAAATTCCTCAAACATACAAGTATTATCCTCCATTTTAAAGATAAACTTCTTGTAAATTCAACCGCTGTGTCAGATTTCAAAAAGGCTTTACGGAGAAAGCACACTTTGCGATTATGTTAGATCAGCACCTAGCCACAGAAACCCATACAGCCATTTTCCAGCCAAGGAAAGGTGCACAAAAGTCAGAAATAGCATTACAATTAATCACTTACCTTTGATGATCTTCATCTGGTGGCACTCCCAGGTCTCCATGTTAGACAATAAATGTTCATTTTGTTCAATAATGTCCCTCTTTATGACCAAATACCTCCTTTTTGTTTGCGCGTTTTGTCCAGTAATCCGAATGCTTAAGGCGCATCCACTAAGCCCAGACGAAAAGTTAAAAAAATACAATAAAATTCAGTAGAAAAATGCCAAACCATGTTTAAAATCAATCCTCCGGTTGTTTTTGTCATAAATAATATTTCAACCGGACAAAAGCTTCGTCAATAGGAAAGGAGAAACAAAAGAGGCAAGTTCCCGATCAGGTGCATGGCTGATGAATGGAAATTTCCACTGGCCACTGATTGAAAGTGCTGTATCTCCCTCATTTTTCAGAGTAAAAGCCTGAAACAATGCCTAAAAACTGGCCACATGTAGAGGAAGCCATAGAGCTCGTGAACTGGGTCCTAAGTCTTTGTATGGTGGATAGGCTTTCAATGGAAAAACAGCCTTTCAAAATAATTGGTTGGATTTTCTTCGGGTTTTTGCCTGCCATATCAGTTCTGTTATACTCACAGACATTACTTTAACAGTTCTGGAAATTGTAGAGTTTTTTCTATCCAACTCTACTAATTAAATGCATATCCAATCTTCTGGGCCTGAGTAGCAGGCAGTTTAATTTGGGCACGCTTTTCTTCCAAAATTCCAAATGCTGCCCCCTACCCTAGTGAAGCTAAAGAAAAAAAGAAGCAAAAACGTTTGGTGTTCGCCAAAAGGCATGTGGGAGCGTCCCCAAACATTTTGAAGAAGGTTCTCTGGTCAGAAAAGACAAAAATGTAGCTTTTTGGCCATCAAGGAAAATGTTATGTCTGGCACAAACCCAACACCTCTCATCACCCGAGAACACCATCCGTAGCAGGATCATGCTGTGGGGATGTTTTTCATCGGCAGGGACTGTGAAACTGGTCAGAATTGAAGGAATGATGGATGGCGCTAAATACAGGGAAATTCTTGAGGGAATCCTGTTTCAGTCTTCCAGAGTTTTGAGACTGGGATGGAGGTTCATCTTCCAGCAGGACAATGACCCTAAGCATTCTGCTAAAGCAACACTCGAGTGGTTTAGGGGAAAACATTTAAATGTCTTGGAAGGGCCTAGTCAAATCCCAGACCTCAATTCAATTTAGAATCTGTGGTATGACTTAAAGATTGCTGTACACCAGCGGAACCCATCCAACTTGAAGGAGCTGTAGCAGTTTTGCCTTGAAGAATGGGCAAAAATTCCAGTGGCTAGATGTGCCAAGCTTATAGAGACATACCCCAAGAGACTTGCTGCTGTAATTGCTGCAAAATGTGGCTCTACAAAATATTGACTGTGAATAGTTATGCTTTCTGTCTTTTTGTCTTACTTCTTGTTTGTTACACCCCAAAAATATTTTGCATCTTTAAAGTGGTAGGCATGTTGTGTAAATCAAATGACACAACCCCCCCCCAAAAAATACATTTTAATTCCAGGTTGTAAGGCAACAAAATAGGAAAAATGCCAACAGGGGTAAATACTTTCGCAAGCCACTATACACATCTAGTGAGACAAGGTTCTGTTTACGCAGGAGAAAAATAGTTAAACTCTCAAAGGTATGTTTAATGCACTTTTTACAGACAATAGAAAGGTGATGCACCGGTGTCCTGCCACCAAAACAACATAAATTTACATTTTGCTTATATCCATTGCAGGTTGTTGTGCCACCTATTACGAGATTGTGAGGTGGGCGCATCTCTCAGGTTCACCTGAAAACATAGGGGACACAATCTTGGACAAATATATTCAAAGAAGTGTCGTCAGAGGAGAAATCATTTCAGCCTTTCTGTACAAGTAGCTTCTGTGTAAGACTAGGTTTATTACACCTGGTCTTTGGAATACAAAGTGCATACATTTCCCTATTACATGTTTCAAGTTATACATTTCAGTCTAAAAGAGTAGAATGAAAACAGACGTTGAATTCCACCCACCTGGTCTAGAGTGGCTTTTATAGCCCCCATAGTTCCATTATTAATCACCGATTGCTGTACTTTGTTGGAACACTAACTGCCCCTGTATCAGAACTGCATTCACTGTTTTACTGAAAATAATAGTAATCATGAGCTAAGTGCACGTTTGGCAAAAATTCTGTTTCCTACTTTAGTCCACATGCCTGTAGCTCTGTGCACTGCCAGTATCAAATGCATAACTTGTATCATATCTCATTTGATTATAATGACCTTTGGGTAGGTGTTTGTAGGTGATCAGTCAGTTTAAGCTAGAGAGATGTTTTTTTGTGTTGGATGACATCCCAAAAATTATTCGTCTCACATAAACATCTGTAGAGTCTGAACCATTTGGGCTACAAACTAATGGGAAAACGAATTATCACTAATTCTCACGAAAACGATGGTGTTCTCCTTTTTTCTCTATGGCCCCCACAAGTATCACGGGACTCATCTGAAGGTAACTGGTACTGGTTTTAAAAAATGAATGGAAGTATGAAGGTAATTCTGTGTCTACCCCAAAAAAAGGGGTTAAATATGTGTTAAAAACTATATACATATATTTCCTGAGCTTTTTTAATATGTCCTAGATTTAGGACAGACACTTCAAAACCTTGTTTCTTATGATTTATGTTTTGACTGTCCTTTTTGCCATGTATCAATGTGTTTCTATGGGTTTAGTAGTAATGGCCAAAATCAATATTTTATCAATATTTTTTTAAATATATTTTGTAGATACCTAAAGGGGTCCTAAAATACAAAATAAAATAGCTAAATGATCAATAATATGACAATCTTAAAACAATTCCATATGTCAGTTTAGCTGACAATCTGGGGTTTGTGGGGATTTAAAGTAATATTCAGACTTGAATTATATGAATATGCATAACTTGAGCCTGATGCATTTGTTTACTGTGTTTCTTTCTGTTCTTTGTTTTTTGCTTCTAGATGCACGGTCAAGGGTGCTTGCAGACAATGAGAAATACATTTGGACAGGAGTTTATGTTGACCTGATGAGCGATGAGGATGGCCTTCAAAATGGAAAACCAGTGTGGTTCATCAAGCCCCCTTGCTTCCGGAGTAAGATGCTCACTCCCCTTTGTAAAGAACTACAGTTCCGCTTGGAAAGGGACCAGAGCTACTTGGCGAGCCACAAGGATAATGTCTGGGGAGTTTGTCAAAGCAACCTAGATCCCATGGACCTCTCAACCCTCAACACTATAGCACCACAGTAACCCTGTCAGTACAGTGCTTGATTCTTTTGAAAACATTTTAAATAAGCTTGTTCATATCTTTCATCTGGTGCTTACCTGTTTACACCCATTTAAGCAGGTAAGCACCACATTCGAAATTTAAAGATGAATGAACATAAAAAAAATAATAATAATCAAGCAGAGTACTGGCAAGAGTCATCCAGTTTGGCCCAGGTTGAGCCTCCACGGGCCCTGCTTACACTAAATGCAGATACTATTAACCACTTTCTCCTGCTCTACTGAAATAAATTATCGTCCTTCAAGAAGTGATTAAGTGGATTTGTGTGTTTTATTCAATGAACTAAGAGATGTTTAGCGATGTCACGCCCTGACCTTAGTTATCTATGTTTTCTTTATTATTTTGGTTAGGTCAGGGTGTGACGAGGGTGGGTATGCTTGTTTTTGTATTGTCTAGGTTTTTTTGTATATCTAGGGGTTTTGGTATGTCTAGGTATATGTAGGTCTATGGTGGCCTGAATTGGTTCCCAATCAGAGGCAGCTGTTTATCGTTGTCTCTGATTGGGGATCATATTTAGGTTGCAATATGCCCTTTTGGTTTTGTGGGTTC
This sequence comes from Salvelinus alpinus, assembly GCF_045679555.1. Taxonomy (NCBI): domain Eukaryota; kingdom Metazoa; phylum Chordata; class Actinopteri; order Salmoniformes; family Salmonidae; genus Salvelinus; species Salvelinus alpinus. Next base: position 16,909,022 of record NC_092104.1, read on the forward strand.
TTGTCTATGTGTAGTTGCCTGTTCAGCACTCTTTGTATAGTGTCACGGTTCGTTTTGTTCTTTTGTTAAGTGTTCATTCTTATAATAAAGAGATGTACGCATACCACGCTGCGCCTTGGTCTCCTCCCTACGACGGCCGTGACAAGCGATAGCATAATATAGTATAGGGATCTTGTGAGGTGCTGGGAAAACCTTGATAGTGGTGCTAAACATTTTTATATGAAAAGGTGTAGGAACCCTGATGTGTAATATTAATAACATAACAAAAAAAGTATTACACAATTTATTAATGTATTCATTAATTCATAATTCATTGTAATTCATTATTTCAATAATGAATTGTGTTGTTAATATACTATTGACAGCCACTAAGGCAAGCTAGCAATGACAAGTATTAGCATTCAGTGGGGCGAATAAGCATGTGCAGCCTTGAGCAAGTGCACGGCCATTTACTGACATTAATGGGAGAGACATGGGCGGATGTGGACGGAGATCTCTCATGGTACGTGGTTGGACGTGTGTGGTCGTTCAGGGGATTTACTGAACCGTTTCCGGACATATAATGTACACGCCTGTGCACGTCCGCACACAAGAGTGGTCTGTTGTCAGAGATATAAGTGACGTGTGCAGGGCCTGCAAATTTCCAGAAACGGTATGTTTTTGGAATTGTGCACTGGAGTGTTCGCCCTGTAAATGTGCCTCTTATTGCAATGCCAGTTGTTGGGGCTACCACGTTATATATGTGGCTTTTACCACGTTACCACGTTTTACCAAGTCCCACCTTGGATTAAATGTATATGTTCACCCTAAAATCAAATGTTGTCAGACGTATTATTTACTGGGATAGTACATGGTCTGGGATAGGTCATGGTCTGGGATAGTACATGGTCTGGGATAGTACATGGTCTGGGATAGTACATGGTCTGGGATAGTACATGCTCAATGCATCAAAGTTCTTGTGACTGCATAAAAAAGCTCAAGGCTGCCATTGATCTGCCCTAGTCTGAAGCCTTGATTGACAGAGCCAATCAGCCTATCACGGCCCTGGAGACTGACAGACATTTATTTTCAGGTCGAACAGGGGCGGGAGTGATGTGTGATCGATTGACAGGTTGTCTCTGAGCATTGAACCATGGTTGGCGGCGTCACGGAATCGGTCTAGCCAAGTGTGTGTGTGTGTTCGTGTTTGTGTGTGTGGAAGATGGAGAGGCAGCTCTACAGATTAACCATCACACCTTGGGAGTGGTGACAGGTAAAGAATCGGCCTGTCAGACTGGCCCCTCCCACATCGGCAGCGACAGGCGGAATTAAAGCACCTATCAGCCTCCAGCACTGACAGGAGGCAGTCAGCCCTGACACACACACACACCCACAGGCACACACAGACTCTCTCTCCCTTTCTCTTTCTGTCTCTCTATCCCCTGCTCTCTCTCCGACACACACACACATAAACCAAATGACTGTTTTGCTAGCACAGACAGGAATATGTTCCAGGATTCTTCCGATTGAAGAGTACACCAGATCAGTCACTGGCTTCATCAATAAGCGCATCGGTAACGTCGTCCCCACAGTGACTGTACGTACATACCCAACCAGAAGCCATGGATTACAAGCAACATCCGCACTGAGCTAAAGGGTAGAGCTGCCGCTTTCAAGGAGCGGGACTCCAACCCGGAAGCTTACAAGAAATCCCTCTATGCCCTCCAACGAACCATCAAACAGGCAAAGCCTCAATACAGGACTAAGAGCGAATCGTACTACACCGACTATGACGCTCTTCGGATGTGGCAGGGTTTGCAAACTATTACAGACTACAAAGGGAAGCACAGCCGTGAGCTGCCCAGTGACACGAGCCTACCAGACGTGCTAAATTACTTCTATGCTCGCTTCGATGCAAGTAACACTGAAACATGCATGAGAGCATCAGCTGTTCCGGACGACTGTGTGATCACGCTCTCCACAGCCGATGTGAGTAAAACCTTTAAGCAGGTCAACATTCACAAGGCTGCAGTGCCAGACAGATTACCAGGACGTGTACTCCGAGCACCCGCTGACCAAGTGTCTTCACTGACATTTTCAACCTCTCCCTGACTGAGTCTATAATGCCAACATGTTTCAAGCAGACCACCATAGTCCCTGTGCCCAAGAACACTAAGGTAACCTGCCTAAATGACTACCGACCCATAGCAATGAATTGCCTTGAAAGGCTGGTCATGGCTCACATCAACACCAATGTGCATACCGCCCCAACAGATCCACAGATGATGCCATCTCTATTGCACTTCACACTGCCCTTTCCCACCTGGACAAAGGGAACACCTATGTTAGAATGCTATTTAAGCTAAGGACCCTGGGACTAAACACTAAACACAACTGGATCCTGGACTTCCTGACGGGCCGATTCCAGGTGGTAAGGTTAGGTAACAACACATCCGCCACACTGATCCTCAACACGGGGCCCCCTCAGGGGTGCATGCTCAGTCCCCTCCTTTACTCCCTGTTCACTCAAGACTGCACGGCCAGGCATGAATCCAACACCATCATTAAGTTTGCCGATGACACAACAGTGGTAGGCCTGACCACCAACAGCGATAAGACAGCATATAGGGAGGAGGTCAGAGACCTGGTCGTGTGGTGCCAGGACAACAACCTCTCCCTCAACGTGATCAAGAGTAAGGAGATAACTACAAGTAGAGGAGGACCAAGCACGCCCCCATTCTCATCAACGGGGCTGTAGTGGAGCAGGATGAGAGCTTCAAGTTCCTTGGTGTCCACATCACCAACAAACTAACATGGTCCAAGCACACCAAGACAGTCGTGAAGAGGGCATGACAAATTCTATTCCCCCTCAGGAGACTGAAAAGATTTGTCATGGGTCCTCAGATCGTCAAAAGGTTTACAGCTGCACCATCGACAGCATCCTGACTGGCTGCATCACTGCCTGGTATGGCAACTGCTCGGCCTCCGACCGCAAGGCACTTCAAAGGGTATTGCGTATGGCCCAGTTCCTGCCATCCAGGAGAGGAAGAGGAAGGCCCTAAAAATTGTTAAAGACTCCAGTCACCCTAGTCATAGACTGTTCTCTCTGCTACCGCACGGCAAGCGGTACAGGAGCGCCAAGTCTAGGTCCAAGAGGCTTCTAAACAGCTTCTACCCCCAAGCCATAAGACTACTGAATATCTAATCAAATGGCTACCCAGACAGTTTTCATTGCACCCCAACCCTTTTACGCTGCTGTTACTCTGTTATTATCTATGCATAAGTCACTTAACTCTACCTACATGAATACACTACTGTTCAAAATGTTGGGTCACTTAGAAATGTCGTTGTTTTTGAAAGAAAAACAAATTTTTTGTCCATTAAAATAACATCAAATTGATCAGAAATACAGTGTCGACATTGTTAATGTTGTAAATGACTATTGTAGCTGGAAATGGTTGATTCAATTTTTTTTCTTCACAGTTGACTTTGATTCTGGTGTTTTGCGGGTACTATTTAATGAAGCTGCAAACTGAGGATTTGTGAGGCGTCTGTTTCTCAAAATAGACACTCTAATGTACTTGTCCTCTTGCTCAGTTGTGCACCGGGGTCTCCCACTCCTTGTTCTATTCTGGTTAGAGACAGTTTGCTCTGTTCTGTGATGGGAGTAGTACACAACGTTGTATGAGATCTTCAGTTTCTTGGCAATTTCTCGCATGGAATAGCCTTCATTTCTCAGAACAAGAGTAGACTGATGAGTTTCAGAAGAAAGTTCTTTGTTTCTGGCCATTTTGAGCCTGTAATCGAACTCACAAATGCTGATGCTCCAGATACTCAACTAGTCTATAGAAGGCCACTTTGATTGCTTCTTTAAATCAGGACAACAGTTTTCAACTGTGCTAACATAATTGCAAAAGGGTTTTCTAATGATCAATTAGCTTTTAAAAAAAATGATAAACTTGGATTAGCTAACACAACGTGACATTGGAAAACAGGAGTGATGGTTGCTAATAATTGGCCTCTGTATGCCTATGTAGATATTCTATTAAAATTCAGCCGTTTCCAGCTACAATAGTCATTTACAACATTAATAATGTCTACATTGCATTTCTGATCAATTTTATGTTATTTTAATTGTTTTAAAATGTGCTTTCCTTTCAAAAACAAGGACATTTCTAAGTGACCTCAAACTTTTGAATGGTAGTGTATATTACCTCAATTTCCTCGACTAACCGGTGCCCCCGCTCATTGACTCTGTACCGTTACCCCCTGTATATAGCCTCACTATTGTTCTTTTACTGCTGCTCTTTAGTTATTTGTTACTTTTATTTCTTATTTTTCTTTAGGTCTTTAAAAAAAACTGCATTGTTGGTTAAGGGCTCATAAGTAAGCATTTCACTGTAAGGTCTACGCCTGTGTATTCGGCCCATGTTACAAATAAAATGTGATTTGATTGATTTGATGCACTCTATCTTTATCACTCTCTCTCTATCCTCACTCAATTCAATTCAATTCAAGGGGCAGTATTAGCATGGGAAACATATGTTTAAATTGCCAAAGCAAGTGAAATGGATAAACAAAAGTGAAATAAATAATAAAAAGTGAACAGTAAACATTACACTCACACAAGTTCCAAAATAATAGAGACATTTCAATGTCATAATATATCTATATATAGTGTTGTAAAAGTGTTTCGACTCACTTGATCTCTGTACTCACTCTATTTTTATCCCCCAGCATCTATTACTCTACCTCTCTCCCTTCATACATCCTTTTTCTCACCCCTCTCTCACTTTAGCCTTCAAACCAAATTCTCCAAACCTTCTCAGTGTTTGCGATTGACTGTCTTTGCTTTACCGCTTAGTCATTAAGTTTGAGGGCATCATCACAGAGGATGCCTCTGTTGGGCTGTGTGTGTGTGTGGGAGGGGGGGGGGTCATAGCAACGGCTGTCAGATGTGTAGCTTGCTGAGTGTCATTTAGCCACATGTTACACCCAGCTTCACCGGCTGTCATACTTACTCCTTGGAAGATGTTATTTCACACACTTACGTCTCGTCAATGTCTGCTCACTACAGTAGAATGCAGAGATGTGTGTGTGTGTGTGCGTGTGTGCGTGTGTGCGTGTGTGTGTGTGTGTGTGTGTGTGTGCTCACCCTGCCATTCATGACCTGCATGGACCACAGGCAGATAGACGGGTCAGTTCACCCAAGACAAGTAGCTCATTTCCTTTATCCTGTTGTTGGAGGGTGAAAGGAGGAACTCTGGAGATAAATCTTTATATTCCTCTCCTTCCATCTGTCTCCGTTTCTCTGACTCTGTTTTGCTCTACTCTTTCTCTTCGTCTCTGTCTCTCTCTCTTTTCCCACATAGAAAGGCTTTCAGATTATCATGTCTCTGCCCCCCCTATACCCCCCCCCTATATCCCCCCCTCTCTCTCCTTCTTTTCCTGGTTTAGTGTGGGATTCGTTGGGTGCCATTACTCAAACATAGCCTGTCAGTGCAGATAACAGTTGTCGGTTGTTGAACACTGTACAGAGTGCTGCATAGACTGCCAAAATCTGGAACCATATTTCTATTCTGTTTGCATAATTTCACATTTATCTTTTTACATGGATGCTCTAGTTCAAGACATAAACCAGGGAAATGTTTTATATCTCAAAAATCATAATTAGTGGAAAAAATTATTGAGTTGCAAAATGTCGATTCAGCATCTTACTAAATGTGCATGTGCAGGCCCACAGCAGATGAGTTGGATAGTTTTTCTGATAACTTTATCAATCTGCCTCTTAGTAACGACTTCTTTCTAACCGACAACCACTAATCTATATCTAGTGTGTTTTTTTTGTGAGGGAGTTTGACTAATAACTCTTGCTACTGTACTCTGTCTTGGTTTCTCATATTCAAATGGATATTTTATTCCTGGATATCTACTGCCATCTAGTTGACAATGCCAGGATGAGCTCACAGACATACTGGCTAAAGCAGTAGAGAATTAGCTGTACCGGTTGTCCATACCAGTCAGCACCGGCCCACCTCAACCACTCACTGACTATGAAAAACCCTTTGTTTGGCTTCGCAGTGGGTGGTTCTGCAGGATTCCATGGAAACAAAAGAGGATGCACATGGTCGAGCAGTTATCTGTTCCATGGCCAACAGGGTGTGTTGGGTGTTTATTTTTTAACTAGTCAAGTCAGTTAAGAACAAATACTTAGTTACAATGACAGCCTACCCAGGCCAAACCCTAACCAGGACAATGCTGGGCCAATTATGCCCCTGCCCTATGGGACTCCCGATCACAGCTGGTTGTGATACAGCTCGGGATCGAACCAGGGTCTGTAGTGACATCTCTAGCACTGAGATGCAGTGCCTTAGACCGCTGTGCCACTCGGGAGCCCGTTGAAGTGCTATTGACGTGTTATTGTGAGGACAGTCATGCTCTGAAATAACCTGTTCCTATGGATCTGCACCTGTTCCCAACACTCCCACAACCATAGGTTCACCTCCCCCTATATTCCCATCTCACTGTATGCTGTAAATAGGCCAACCCACCATGGATCTTTGCTTTGAATGGGAGTGTCTGTTCAAACCATTCTCAATCTATCTTTGTCATTATAGGGAGGTCAGAGTGGCATCCAGAGCTTCTGTAGCTCTGTCAGTACTGGGCATGTGCGTGAACTGCGTGACTACGTTTGTGTGTGTGTGTGTGTTCAGCACACACTATCTGTGTTTACTTGTATCTATTTGTGTGTGGCCTAGCTGAAAAGTGTCTGAATGGTTTGCATTACTTTCATACTGTCTGTCTCGAGAGGCCCTTTGGTTGTGTTTCTCTGCATGTGTGGCCTTGGTGAAGATGATTGGAGTAGTTTGCTTAACTCACAACAACTGGGTTCTAGCATTTTTAACAGACCACTAAGTTATTGTTCCTGGTACTGTCTGAAGAGACAGTACCTTAAAACAGTGCCAGATTTTCTCACACAGTAATTAAACCACACACACAATCTTTATCTCTCTTTCACACACACTCTGACACACACCAAAGGAGATGCACAGCTATCCCATGTGAATCCTTAAAGAGATGGGTGGGGCTAAACCTTAAAAGGGTGTGAATGATGCTGAATGGGTGTAGACAAAGAAGAGCTCTCCATTGGGTACCAGAACATTCAAGGGCAATTTTCTCAAAAGTGAGTTTACAAATGGATCAACTTTCAAAGCAGAATTACTTTCTCATTGTTAATCAACTGTATTGTATGATATACCATTTTCTAGCTCTGAGTCTCTACTTTTGTCCAATGTAAAAAACACCATAAAACCGAATCAGGCCGGTTGGTCACAATTGGCCTGCATGTGATGGTCAGTCTGAGGGGAGGGAGGGAGAGAACAGTAGTGAGACTCACCGTCCCTCCGCTCTCCCTCCCTCCACTGAGAAAAGGGGACACAGTCTTCCAGCTGATGGTGAAACTCAAGTTACACTGCATTATTTCTGCCTCATGCACCAAATCATGTTGTTATTGCAATGACAAGAGAAAGCTAAATATTCCTTGATATTAAAACTTCTTATGGCTGCAATCCCGCTAACGGGATCGATATGACGACAGCCATTGAAAGTGCAGGGCAACAAATTCAAACAACAGAAATCTCATAATTAAAATTCCTCAAACATACATGTGTCTTATATCATTTTAAAGTGTCCAATTTCAAATAGGCTTTTCAGCGAAAGCACTACAAATGATTATGTTAGGTCACCACCAAACCACAAAAGGCACAGCCATTTTTCCAGCGAAAAATAGCAGTCACAAAAAGCAGAAATAGAGATAAAATGAATCACTAACCTTTGATGATCTTCATCAGATGACACTCATAGGACTTCATGTTACACAATACATGCATGTCTTGTTTGATAAAGTTCATATTTATATCAAAAAATCTGAGTTTACATTGGCGCGTTACATTCACTAGTTCCAAAAACATCAAGTGATTTTGCATAGCCACATCGTTTCAACAGAAATACTCATCATAAATGTAGATGATAATACAAGTTATACACATGGAATTATAGATATACCTCTCCTTAATGCAACCGCTGTGTCAGATTTCAAAAAAACTTTACGGAAAAAGCAAACCATGCAATAATCTGAGACGGCGCTCAAAACAATAGCCAAATTAGCCGCCATGTTGGAGTCAACAGAAACCAGAAAATACATGATAAATGTTTCCTTACCTTTGATGAACTTCATCAGAATGCAGTCCTAGGAATCCCAGGTCCACAATAAATGCTTGATTTGTTCGATAATGTCCGTTATTTATGTCCAATTAGCTACTTTGGTTAGCGTGTTAGGTAAACAATTCCAAAGTCACAAAGCGCGTCCACTATAACGTGACGAAATTTCCAAAAGTTCCGTAACAGTCAGTAGAAACATGTCAAACGGTGTACTGAATCAATCTTTAGAATGTTGTTAACTTCTCTGCGCTACGGATCCCTTTTACGGGATCATTTTCCTAAACAACCGCTAGAATTGCAGGGCGCCAAATGCAAAAATATTACAAAAAATATTTATAATCATGCAATCACAAGTGAAATATACCAAAACACAGCTTAACTTGTTGTTAATCCACCTATCATGTCAGATTTTGAAAATATACTTTACAGCGAAAGAAATCCAAACTTTTGTGAGTGTAGCAATCAATGCTACAACAGCTAGCCCCAAATTAGCATGGTCACGAAAGTCAGAAAAGCAATAAAATGAATCGCTTACCTTAGATAATCTTCGGATGTTTGGACTCACGAGACTCCCAGTTACACAACAAATGTTATTTTTGTTCGATAAATATTACTTTTATCACAAAAAAACGCCATTTGGGTTGCGCGTTATGTTCAGAAAACCAAAGCCTTGTTCCGTTCGACAAATTCCAAAAAGTATCCGTAATGGTCGTAGAAACATGTCAAATGTTTTTTATAATCAATCCTCGGGTTGTTTTTAACAAACATAATCGATAATATTTCAACCGGACCATAACCTATTCATTAAATGGAAGAAAGACGGTCCAGGAAACACAGATAAAAAAAAATATATACAGTGGGGAGAACAAGTATTTGATACACTGCCGATTTTGCAGGTTTTCCTACTTACAAAGCATGTAGAGGTCTGTAATTTTTATCATAGGTACACTTCAACTGTGAGAGGCGGAATCTAAAACAAAAATCCAGAAAATCACATTGTATGATTTTTAAGTAATTAATTTGCATTTTATTGCATGACATAAGTATTTGATCACCTACCAACCAGTAAGAATTCCGGCTCTCACAGACCTGTTAGTTTTACTTTAAGAAGCCCTCCTGTTCTCCACTCATTACCTGTATTAACTGCACCTGTTTGAACTCATTACCTGTATAAAAGACACCTGTCCACACACTCAATCAAACAGACTCCAACCTCTCCACAATGGCCAAGACCAGAAAGCTGTGTAAGGACATCAGGGATAAAATTGTAGACCTGCACAAGGCTGGGATGGGCTACAGGACAATAGGCAAGCAGCTTGGTGAGAAGGCAACAACTGTTGGCGCAATTATTAGAAAATGGAAGAAGTTCAAGATGACGGTCAATCACCCTCGGTCTGGGGCTCCATGCAAGATCTCACCTCGTGGGGCATCAATGATCATGAGGAAGGTGAGGGATCAGCCCAGAACTACACGGCAGGACCTGGTCAATGACCTGAAGAGAGCTGGGACCACAGTCTCAAAGAAAACCATTAGTAACACATTACGCCGTCATGGATTAAAATACTGCAGCGCACGCAAGGTCCCCCTGCTCAAGCCAGCGCATGTCCAGGCCCGTCTGAAGTTTGCCAATGACCATCTGGATGATCCAGAGGAGGAATGGGTGAAGGTCATGTGGTCTGATGAGACAAAAATAGAGCTTTTTGGTCTAAACTCCACTCGCCGTGTTTGGAGGAAGAAGAAGGATGAGTACAGCCCCAAGAACACCATCCCAATCGTGAAGCATGGAGGTGGAAACATCATTCTTTGGGGATGCTTTTCTGCAAAGGGGACAGGACGACTGCACCGTATTGAGGGGAGGATGGATGGGGCCATGTATCGCGAGATCTTGGCCAACAACCTCCTTCCCTCAGTAAGAGCATTGAAGATGGGTCGTGGCTGGGTCTTCCAGCATGACAACGACCCGCAACACACAGCCAGGGCAACTAAGGAGTGGCTCCGTAAGAAGCATCTCAAGGTCCCGGAGTGGCCTAGCCAGTCTCCAGACCTGAACCCAATAGAAAATCTTTGGAGGGAGCTGAAAGTCCGTATTGCCCAGCGACAGCCCCGAAACCTGAAGGATCTGGAGAAGGTCTGTATGGAGGAGTGGGCCAAAATCCCTGCTGCAGTGTGTGCAAACCTGGTCAAGAACTACAGGAAACGTATGATCTCTGTAATTGCAAACAAAGGTTTCTGTACTAAATATTAAGTTCTGCTTTTCTGATGTATCAATTACTTATGTCATGCAATAAAATGCTAATTAATTACTTAAAAATCATACAATGTGATTTTCTGGATTTTTGTTTTAGATTCCGTCTCTCATAGTTGAAGTGTACCTATGATAAAAATTACAGACCTCTACATGCTTTGTAATTAGGAAAACCTGCAAAATCGGCAGTGTATCAAATACTTGTTCTCCCCACTGTATATATCACTTCCGGGTTAGATTTTATCAGGTTTTCGTCTGCAGAATACGTTTTGTTATACTCACAGACAATATTTTGACAGTTTTGGAAACCTTGGAGTGTTTTCTAACCTAATCAGTAAATTATATGCATACTCTACGATCTGGGCCAGAGAAAATGTCCGTTTACCTTGGGAACGTTATTTTAAGAATAAAAAATATTCTGACCCCTAGCGCTAAGAGGTTTTATTAACATAGATCTTGAATAACGTTCCAACCGGAGAATTACATTGACTTCAGTTGGGCGATGGAACAGTACCTACCTCTCACGTGAACGCACGTGTTCAATGCGTGGTCAACTCATGGCAGTGATTACTCATTCCTGCCCCCCTTCACATTAGAGTCATCAGACAAAGTTCTACTGACTGTTGACATCTAGTGGAAGCCGTAGGAAGTGAAAACTCATCCATATCTCGCTGTAATTTCAATGGGAGCTTGGTTGAAATTCTAGCAACCTCAGAAAGAATCCAAACATGAAGTGGAACTTATCAGGTTTTTGCCTGCCATATGAGTTATGTTATAGTCACACACACAATTCAAACAGTTTTAGAAACTTCAGAGTGTGTTCTATCCAATACTAATAATAATATGCATATATTAGCAACTATGACTGAGGAGCAGGCCGTTTACTCTGGGCACCTTTCATCCAAGCTACTCAATACTGCCCCTGCAGCCATAAGAAGTTAAAAAAGACACAAGCCGCTAATAATAACAACGCAAGCTGATGGAAACAGTTTAAAGGTGCACTTTATTTGCTCTCTGGGCCTGCCAGAGGTGGAATGCCTGTATGAGGAATTCTACATTCAGACTCACGAAGTGGTTCAAAATGGGAAAATTGACTTCCCGGCGCTAGTGCAGCTGAATTATGTCCACCTACCATCAACAGAGGTAAGGGAGTGAACGTTATTTATAATAAGGGTTACATGGAGAAAATCAGACTTCTCTGAAATGAAAATGGATGGCCCTCTCTATAGCAAAATATATTTAACCTAAACCCTCACTCAATGCTTGAAAAAACAAAACAAGTGACCCTACCCTATACACAAAATAATAATTAAAACAAAGTGGATAGCAGAGAACATGTCTATTGTTTACCCTCACTTCTTGGACAGACCAGAGCCTTAGATATGCAGTTTTATAAACTGTTCTTCGTCCTATAAGTATTACAGTGCAATGCAAGAGTTTTGATAGCACAGAGGGCTATTGAAGGTCAGAAGGTTGTGGGTTCACAGACCACCGTAGACAAGAGTAGGGGTGGAAATATCTCCTTTGTAGTAAAAGCATTGCATTAATCTCTCATCGAAATTTCAGGTCTGAGAAAAAAACAAACATTTTATAAACATTTAATGCAATTCTATATGATTTTACATATTAGCAGAATATTATTTAATAACATACAAATTACCAAAATTACAGGCGAAGAATGGACAGAGAGATGTGTTCATATATTTGTCCCTGTTTTGCAAATAATTAAATCTGAGACATCATGTGAGCATGGCACTTACAAAAGGTAGGCCTACCTTTCCACGCCAGATAGGGTAGGTCTACCGAACAGAACAATGTAAGCTTTAACTGCTGGCTGTTCTTCTTCTGTGCCATAACCCAATGAGAGAAGGTCACAAGTGTTTCCCTGAAAACTGTCTGGGTTTAAACATGTTCTATTGTAAGGAAAGTGAATAGCTTAATAAATTGATAGTAACAGAATTAGATTATTCACAATCAAAGTCTATATGAATACCGAACTTGTTTTTTCGTGTATTCTGCGACACGGTTAGCTTTTAACTTCTTTCAGCTAGGGGGCAGAATTTTTATGTTTGGAAAAATAACGTTCCCAAGGTAAACGGACTATTTCTCAGGTCCAGATGCTAGAATATGCATATAATTGACAGATTAGGATAGAAAACACTTTAAAGTTTCCAAAACTGTCCAAATATTGTCTGTGAGTATAACATAACAGATTTTGCAGGCGAAAACCTGAGGAAATCCAACCCGGAAGTGCCTTTTATTTGGAAAAATCCCTGTTCCGTTGCCTGCCCCTCCTCCATTTAACTTCTTGCCGCACGGATCCCTTTAGCGGGATCATTTTCGTAAACAACCGCTGAATTGCAGAGCGCCAAATTCAAAAATAATACTAAAAATATTTATAATCATGAATTTACAAGTGAAATATACCAAAACACAGCTTAGCTTGTTGTTAATCCACCTATCATGTCAGATTTTGAAAATATGTTTTACAGCGAAAGCAATCCAAGCGTTTGTGAGTTTATCAATCACTAGACAAAACAGTAAGAACAGCTAACCCCAAATTAGCTTGGTCATGAAAGTCAGAAAAGCAATACAATTAATCGCTTACCTTTGATAATCTTCGGATGTTTGCACTCACGAGACTCACAGTTACCCAATAAATGTTACTTTTGTTCGATAAAGATTAGTTTTATAACCAAAAACCGCCATTTGGTTTGTGCGTTATGTTCAGAAAACCACAGGCTCGTTCCGGTCCGAGCTACATCTCTCGCGCGCAGGAACTAATCAAAGGACACTAATCAAAATCTCGCTCATTTTTCTAAATAAAAGCTTTAAACTATGTCTAAAGCCTGGTCACAACCTGAGGAAGCCATTGGAAAAGGAATCTGGTTGATACCCCTTTAACCCCCTAAGGACAGGGCATTCATTTTTCCAATTTTTTATTTATTTTATTTTATTTTACCGTTATTTTACCAGGTAAGTTGACTGAGAACACGTTCTCATTTGCAGCAACGACCTGGGGAATAGTTACAGGGGAGAGGAGGGGGATGAATGAGCCAATTGTAAACTGGGGATTATTAGGTGACCGTGATGGTTGAGGGCCAGATTGGGAATTTAGCCAGGACACCGGGGTTAACACCCCTACTCTTACGATAAGTGCCATGGGATCTTTAATGACCTCAGAGAGTCAGGACACCCGTTTAACGTCCCATCCGAAAGACGGCACCCTACACAGAGCAGTGAACTTTACCAAGGCAGTAATTGCAGATTTTGCCATGATCTGATTTCACATGGGAACCAGTCAACCCCTGAGAAAAGATCAGGCCCAGTAGGAAAGAATTTAGTCGCAAAACTCTCCCTGCGACCAACAATGCAATGACGGGGTTCCCCAAAGTGACCTTTATGCGTCAGCACATATTCATCAGCCAACACGGCAGCATCAGAGGCGGTCTGCACCTTATGCTCATTTACACTACCGTTCAAAAGTTTGGGGTCACATTAGTCATTTACAACATTAACATTGTCTACACTGTATATCTGAGGAAATTTCTAAGTGACCCCAAAGTTCTCAACGGTAGTGTCTGTATGTGGCAAGGCGGTCAGAAACAATCTTTTAACTGCTCCAGCACAACTAAACTGCACAACTGCTCGTAGGTTGTAACATCCAACGAAGTGCACCATTGGTTAAACTGGGTGTGCAAATCCCGTGCAAACTCAACATAAGTCTGTTAGCTTTTTCCCAGGTTCTAAACCACTGGCGATACGCTTCAGGAACTAACTCACAGGCCTGCAACACAGCAGCTTTAGCTTTGCCATAGTTTCGGCTGTCAGCAACGGTAAGAGCCGAATAGGCCTCCTGCTTTCCCAGTTCGCACACAGTGCAACATCAACGTACGGTCGGTGTCAGGCCAATTCATGGAATCTGCTACCCTTTAAAAAAATAATTGGATTCCTTTTGACTGAATTTCAGCTGTAGCCTCAAGTTTGCAGCTACATCGGAGGAAAGTAGAGCACGGCCTCCAGAGAAATCACTGTAACTGTCATTAAAGGACCTCAGAGAGCTCACCATCTGACCAAATCTAAACAGACTTGTTGCAGCGTCAGTTTGCCACGCTCCGTTTCTTGTTTAAGCCTTTCAACCGCCAAGGTGTGTTGCTGTTTCAGCCCACCATGCTCTAGTTGTAGCAACAGTTCCTTTTGCTGTTCAAAAGACAGGATTGGGGGCATTCGTAGTGGACCGAAATGTAGCCAAACCAGGAGAAGACTTTTAAGAATGCCGGATTCGATCAAGTTGGCTTTTAGTATGGACTTCACCGTCTCTGACATTTATCACTCTCAATATTATGTGTCACAATTCGTAACAATTAGTTTAGTATAGCAATCCAGAAGCTCCTCCCTCGGTACTTGGAAGAATTCCTCAATGTTAGCCATAGTCAAACAGTCTACCAACCGGGTATGAACAACAACTTACTCTCGCCCCATTTGAGTACACCAAACAGGAGAGAAAACAAAAACAAATGGAGCTTCCCCAAGACCAATTACTATCTCAACCCTAGTCTTCATGCAGATACTGGCAGTGGGTATTTATTCACTTTAGTCCGCTGTCACAGAAAAATCTCCCAGCAAGCTTGTTACCTCCCTGAGCCACAGATGTGCTCCCGAGACAACTGCTTCAGCCACGGTCACCACACAAAAATAACAAAGAGCCAACACTGCCCAACGTGTGTCATAAGGGACACACGTTGCTAAACCTACCAGGGTAGAAGACAAGAGTCCAGGTAGCCAATCCACGCTACCCCAACAATCTCTCACTGCTAATGCCGCACAAACACTAACCCAATGTCCCAACAATAAGCAAAGCAGGATCTCCAACCGGTACAAGGGATGGAGAAACTGTGGTCCTCTCCACCACAGCACAAACCAATCCTACTTCCACACCAACCACAGTCAGTATCCAAATGTCAGAAATACTTTGTACGTGTACCTCAATACATAACTCCCCAATCAAAGTGGTGCCCGCAAAATAACACCATAGACAGAAGGGTTAGCCAAATAATAATCACAAAGCACTTCACTTTGAAATACCACCTTAACTAGTTAGCAAATGTTACCAAACAAACACAATTCCAGGGAGTAACTCCACAGAGATCCCAGATGAGCCCCACTTGTTACAACCTGGCTCAAGATAGTAACAATGCGAAACCACACACTGAGTAAAGGAATAACAACATTCATTTATTCCATAAATAAAGTGAACAATAATCAGACAAGGGATGAAGGTCAGTAAATTAGATGTCAACTGCCAAAATCACAACGAAACAACCAACAGTATGCATGGAGAGAGAAATCTTTTGCTGAATAGGGAAACAGTGGCTTTATGCCACAGCTGAGGTCACACAGGTGTGCCCCATCAGCACTGACAACCCTCCCAGCTCCGCCCACCTCTTCTACTCCGCCCACCAATCTCCTGCAATAAGTAAGCACAGCAAAACCCAGTTGACAGAGCAGGGAGGGGCTGTCACACCATGTATGCAGATGACTCAACACTACACATGTCAGCAACTACAGCGACTGAAATGACTGCAACACTTTAGTTTCAGAGTGGGTGGCAAGAAATAAGTTAGTCCTAAATAATTCAAAAACTAAAAGCATTGTATTTGGGACAAATCATTCACTACACCCGTAACCTCAACTAAATTGTGTAATAAATAACGTGGAAATTGAGCAAGTTGAGGTGACTAAACTGCTTGGAGTCACCCTGGATTGTAAACTGTCGTGCTTAAACATATTGATACAACAGTAGCTAAGATGGGAAGAAGTATGTCCATAATAAAGCACTGCTCTATCTTCTTAACAGCACTATCAACAAGGCAGGTCCTACAGGCCCTAGTTTTGTCACACCTGGACGACTGTTCAGTCGTGTGGTCAGGTGCCACAAAAAGGGACTTACAATTTGCTCAGGACAAGGCAGCACAGCTGGCCCTTGGATGTACAGAGAGACCTAATATTAATAATATGCATGTCAATCTCTCCTTTCTCAAAGTGGAGGAGAGATTGACTTCATCAATACTTGTGTTTATGAGAGGTATTGACATGTTGAATGCACCAAGTTGTCTGTTTGAACTACTGGCACACAGCTCGGACACCCATGCACACCCCACAAGACATGCCACAAGAGGTCTCTTCACAATCCCCAAGTCCAGAACAGACCATGGGAGGCGCACAGTTCTACATAGAACCATGACTACATGGAACTCTATTCCACATCAAGTTACTGATGCAAGCAGTAAGATTTGAATGAAATAACAGATAAAAATACACCTTATGGAACAGCGGGGACAGTGGAGCAACAGAAACATAGGCACAGACACATGCATACACACACACACATATGATAACATACGCACTATACACACACGTACACATGGATTTTATACTGCAGATAATTGGGTAGTGGTGGAGTAGGGGCCTGCGGGCACACAGGGTATTGTGACATTTGTGAATGTATTGAAACGTTTTTAATATTGTATGAACTGCCTTAATTTTGCTGGACACCAGGAAGTGTATCTGCTGCCTTGTCAGCAGCTAATGGGGATCCATAATAAACACAAATACAAATATAAAGTCTATAACAATAAAAGGTTGGCCTATTGCGCCCTCTCTCATACCCCATCAATTTGAGTCTTGATTTTAACTGAACAGCTTTTCACTGACATGGAGGTAAGCTATTTAAAAGTGCATGGTGGGTGGAGGAATTGACAGACATCTATGGATATAGCAGACTATAGACTAATTTAGTCTGTCAAACAGGTAGGCCTACCTCTTATTTTTTAAATGGGAAGAAATAGGCTCCAACACAAAGCCCTCATGTTAGTGAAGTCTAATTAAAATGAAGACGATTGAAATGAATTATGCCAAGATGGTGATATTGTTAAGACGTTGTTCCCAAACACAGATCTAGGATCAGATTATCATATTATCAGTAGGTATGGGAAACTTCTCTCTCTGTATAAAAGGTTGATATCTGCATTCACTGTGATGAAGAAGACTGATCAGAACTAACAATGTCATCAAGCCATTGGAAATGTAGAATTAATATCTGCATTTAGATATACATCAAATTATATCAAATACATCTAAATATAATTAGTATTTCATTAAGGCTATGATTGAAATTAGAGTTTGGAGGAGGAAAGTGAGAGTGAATTCTTCTTGCACAGAGAAGGAAATGCAGGTCTGTCGTTGCTGGGAAACGGGATGGTTTAGCATAAATCTGGAGGGAGCCTTGAGGAGCTGAAGAGTGAGAGTGAGAGCGAGAGAGTGAGAGTGAGAGTGAGAGTGAGAGTGAGATTGAGAGTGATAGAGAGAGAGAGAGCGAGAGAGAGAGAGAGAGAGAGAGAGAGAGAGCGAGAGAGATATGCAATCAATGCAATCATAAGTAAACCACTCCATCGCCAGGAATATCAATTCCGGTTGCACAAAATTGTCATCATCACTGGCACAAACTTTCAGGTTTCCAGGAATAAGGGCAGGGCATGGTTATAGTGACTAAAAAGTGATTGTATTAGACTATTGATCAAGAATGCAAATTCAGAGAGCCCTTACAACAAATTCAATTCTGAAATTGCAATTATCTAAATTGGGGGATTTTTTTAATTCATAAATTTGCATGCTTTTATGTCAATTATTTTGACACAGCAAAGCATTCAGCAGTTTTTATTTGAGCTTTACATCCATTTGTCCAGCAGAGGGCAGTAGACGCTAGATAATAATGTGGATGTCTGTAAAAGACCTGCTGCTGCTGGGATTCTCAATGTGAGTCACCAGCTGATTTATAGCCCTAACAGCCCTGCCTAATTCTCTCCTCTCTCTCTCTCTCTCTCTCTCTCTCTCTCTCTCTCTCTCTCTCTCTCTCTCTCTCTCTCTCTCTCCCTCCCCCTCTTTCCCCCTCTCTTTTCTTTGTACACAGCCACAGGCAGGTGTCCGCTTATGTGTGCTGTGGCACCGCAGCAGATGTCGACAGAATGCACATGTAACAACACACAACAACATGCACCTGGATGACTAGTTTGATTGTTATTGAAAAGGACCATTTGTTTTGACCTACCTTGGTTCTCAGTAAAGTGGAACATGTTGATGTAATACAACGTCACCAAGAGTGTTTGAATCTAAAAATACACATTTGATTAAATGTTTGTTAATTTAATTGCATAAGCCTTTCTTAGAATCCAAGCATGTCTAATCGCTAATCACCATCCCCAAAATGATCCTAAAGACAGTTGTCTTCTTCAGGATTGGTGTCCCTTCCACGGGAAGGTTGAGCTAACGTAGGCTAATGTGATTAGCATGAGGTTGTAAGTAACAAGAATATTTCCCAGGACAGACATATATGATATTGTCAGAAAGCTTCAATTATTGTTAAACTAACTGCACTGTCAAATTTACAGTAGCTATTACAGTGAAATAATACCATGCTGTTTGAGGAGAGAGCACAATTTTGAACATGAAAAGTTATTAATAAACAAATTAGGCATATTTAGGCAGTCTTGAAACAAAATTTTGAACAGAAATGCAATGTTTCATTGGATACGTCGAAAACGTTGCACTGCTGCCATCTAGTGGCCAGAATATAAATTGCACCTGGGCTGGAATAATACATTATGGCCTTTCTCTTGCATTTAAAAGATAATGGTACAAAAAATACAAAGAACGGTTGGTTCTTTCTCTGTATTATCTCTTACCAGATCTAATGTGTTATAATCTCCTACATTAATTTCACATTTCCACAAACTTCAAAGTGTTTCCTTTCAAATGGTACCAAGAATATGTATATCCTTGCTTCAGGGCCTGAGCTACAGGCAGTTAGATTTGAGTACGTCATTTTAGGCAAAAATTGAAAAAAGGGGGCGGATCCTTAAGATGATTTATCTCACACCTCAGTATTGGCTGTTGGCCATTAGCTCGATATGTTTGTAGAAAATGTTTGCTTTGACTCTTGTTTGTTGTCAGAAGGGACTAAAGCTGTTTCCTTCCTGCCTTCATTGGGGCATATGTCAAACTTTGGGGAGGGTCTTTAAATATTGATAATTTGACTAAGACATGCGCTGACAGCAAGATATATCAACATCACCGGAGAAAGTATCCAAGTGCCCCTGTCTCACTATGTCATAGTATTTTTGGCCAGACAGCATCAGATACATGGGCTATACATACTGAGACAGAGGGGCGCTGTTTATTTGCTCAGATGCTTTCTCAGTGAGAAATTAATAGCATAAATTTTGGCTTCCCTTGGCATCCATGTAGACCTAATGACAATTGCCGAATGTCATTACACTTTGATGTTTGAAGTATATGTCTCTTTCCATTCGTAACGGCGTGTGCATAGTGCACTGATTGGAAGTGGACTGTTTGAATGCTGGAATTATTTTGGAGTGGATGAACGTGAGCAGACGCAGGTAGCCTATTTTGGTAACTGATTTGTTTGACAGTCAGATGAAAACATCATGACTGGTTGCGTTAATTTTTTAAACGTTAAAAGTCTTTACTATTAGGCCGTAACACATTTTCCCCAATAGAAGCTCCCCCCACGGTTTAAATCTCACTCCAATTCCAGTATTATTATCCTCATGTTACATGATGGAGGAGTCTTATAAGAATATTTGCACAGTGATGATGCAACATGGACATTGCTGACATGTACATAACATCAGCGCTGAACAGTTCCTATGTTGGGTTTCCATGTCAACTGCCTCAACAACAGGCAGCACTGGGCCAGTCACATGATGTCCTCTGACTGGGAAGGACACCTCTAAAGGCACAACGCTTCCGGTGCTGTGTTCTTCCTTTAGAGTGTCAGGCGATTTTCCGTTCCACTGCTGCCTCTGCAGGAGGACAAGGTCATGTGGGGCTGAAATGTGGAATGTGGAATGCAGCTAGTGGCTTACCAGAGTGGCGGCATGCCCCTCTGTAACATCATCAGACTGCTGACTGACCACTAAGGTGCTGCACAAAGGAGTCTTTCTTTGGAGACATTTTTCTAGCTGCCGCTACCTAGGGGGGAAACAGAATGCATAAAATGGATGGACAATGTATCGTAGATCACCATGGGGTTTGAAGTTTGACTTCATACCAGTGAAATCAAATCAAATTGTATTGGTCATATACATGTGTTTAGCAGATGTTATTGCGAGTGTAGCAAAATGCGTGTGCTTCTAGTTCAGACAGAACAGCAATATCTAACAAGTATTATCTATCAATTCCACAACATATACCCAATACACACAAATCTAAGTAAATGAATGGAATTAAGAATATATAAATATGTGGACGAGCAATCTCAGAGCGGCATAGACTAAAATACAGTAAAATAGTATAGAATGCAGTAAGTAGAAATGAGATGAGAAATGCAAGACATGTAAACATTATTAAAGTGACCGGGGTTCCATTTATTAAAGTAGCCAATGATTTCAAGTCGGTTTATAGGCAGCAGCCTCTCTGTGCTAGTGATGGCTATGTAACAGTCTGATGGCCTTGAGATAGAAGCTGTTTTGTTGCGCCTGTACTGACCTCGCCTTCTGAATGATAGCGGGGCAAACAGGCAGTGGCTCAGGAGGTTGTTGTCCTTGATGATCTTTTTGTCCTTCCTGTGACATCGGTGCTGTAGGTGTCCTAGAGGGCAGGTAGTTTACCCCCGGTGATGTGTTGTGCAGACCGCACCACCCTCTGGAGAGCCCTGCGGTTGTGGGCGGTGCAGTTGCTGTACCAGGCGGTGATACAGCCCGACAGGATGCTCTTAATTGTGCATCTGTAAAAGTTTGTGAGGGTTTTGCGCCTTCTTCACCACACTGTCTGTGTGGGTGGACCATTTCAGTTTGTCAGTGATGTGTACGCCGAGGAACTTAAAACTTTCCACCTTTTCCACTGCTGTTCCGTCTATGTGGATAGGGGGTGCCCCCTCTGCTGTTTCCTGAAGTCCACGATCATCTCCTTTGTTTTGTTGACATTGAGTGAGAGGTTATTTTCCTGGCACCACACTCCCAGAGCCCTCACCTCCTCACTGTAGGCTGTCTCGTCATTGTTGGTAATCAGGCCTACTACTTTTGTGTCATCTGTTGATGATTGAGTTAGAGGTGTGCATGGCCACGCAGTCACGGGTGAACAGAGAGTACAGGAGGGGGCTGAGCACGCACCCTTGTGGGGCCCCAGTGTTCCTACCTTCACCACCTGGGGTCCGGCCTGTCAGGAGTCCAGGACCCAATTGCACAGGGCGGGGTTCAGAACCAAGGCCTAGTGCTTAATGATGAGCTTGGATACTATGGTGTTGAATGCTGAGCTATAGTCAATTAACAGCATTCTTACATAGGTATTCCTCTTGTCCAAATGGGATAGGGCAGTGTGCAGTGTGATGGTGATTGCAACATCTGTGGACCTATTGGGGCGGTAAACAAATTGAAGTGGGTCTAGGGTGACAGGTAAGTGGGAGGTGATATGATCCTTGACTAGTCTCTCAAAGCACTTCATGAAGACAAAAGTGAGTGCTACGGGGCGATAGTAATTTAGTTCAGTTACCTTTGCATTCTTAGGTACTGAAACAATGGTGGCCATCTTGAAGCATGTGGGGACAGCAGACTGGGATCAGGAGAGATTGAATATGTCCGTAAACACACCAGCCAGCTGGTCTGCGCATGCTCTGAGGAAGCGGCGAGGGATGCTGTCTGGGCCGGCAGCCTTGCGAGGGTTAAAACGTTTAAATGTCTTACTCACATTGGCCACGGAGAAGGAGAGCCCACAGTCCTTGGTAGCGGGCCTCGTCGGTGGCACGGTGTTATCCTCAAAGCGGGCGATGAAGGTGTTTAGCTTGTCCAGAAGCAAGACGTCGGTGTCTGCGACGTGGCTGGTTTTCCTTTTGTTATCTGGGATTATCTGTAGACTCTGCCATATACATCTCGTGTCTGAGCTGTTGAACTGCGACTGCATTTTGTCTCTATACTGACGTTTTGCCTGTTTGATTGGCTTGCGGAGGGAATGACTACTCTGTTTGTATTCTGCCATATTTCCAGTTACCTTGCCATGATTCAATTTGGTGGTTTGCTCTTTCAATTTTGCGCGAATGCTGGCATCTATCCACGGTTCTGGTTAGTTTCGATTTTAATAGTCACAGTGAGTACAACATCTCCTATACACTTCCTGATAAACTCAGTCACCTTCTCGGTGTATACGTCAATATTATTCTCGGAAGCTACCCGGAAGATATCCCAGTCCGCGTGATCATAACAATCAGGTTTGAATAGTCCTTAGCTCGGGTACATCCTGTTTGAGTTTCTGCCTATAGGAAGGGAGGAGCAAAATGGAGTCGTGGTCAGATTTGCCGAAAGGAGGGCGAGGGAGGGCCTTGTATGCATCCCGGAAGTTGGAGTAACAGTGGTCGAGCGTTTTAGCAGAGCAAGTACAACAGTCGATCTGCTGATAGAATTTAGGCAGCCTTTTCCTCAAATTCCTCAAAAATGGCAAGTGATTATTGGGGATGCATGATTACTTATTGTTCTTCTCAACATTGTTTTTGTATGCAACAATGCATTTGTTTCATTGCACAATTGTAGGAAGCTAAATAGTCAAGTCACTTCTTGTTCTTCTTCTATTACAATGCCAGTTTAGCATACCTATCTTTTACGCATCTCTTTTCCCCTCTGGATTCCACGCCATCAGAAGTGACTTACATAAAGTGTTTACAATACTCTGGAGTAGTGGTGTAAGCTTATCCAGCCCTGGGACTCTCTGTACAGTGGGTCATCCTATGGGAGCCTGGGAGATATACTGTAGGTCACAAAACCCAATCAGGTCTTTACTCCTGGGTGTCAGAGTCCACACATACCTCTCAGGGATCAGAGAGAGAGAGAGAGAGAGAGAGAGAGAGAGAGAGAGAGAGAGAGAGAGAGAGAGAGAGAGAGAGAGAGAGAGAGAGAGAGAGAGAGAGAGAGAGAGAGAGAGAGAGAGAGAGAGAGAGAGAGAGAGAGAGAGAGACGAGACGAGACAGACAGACAGACAGACAGACAGACAGACAGACAGACAGACAGACAGACAGACAGACAGACAGACAGACAGACAGACAGACAGACAGACAGACAGACAGACAGACAGACAGACAGACAGACAGACAGACAGACAGACAGACAGACAGACAGACAGACAGACAGACAGACAGACAGACAGACAGACAGACAGACAGACAGACAGACAGACAGACAGACAGACAGACAGACAGACAGACAGACAGACAGACAGACAGACAGACAGACAGACAGACAGACAGACAGACAGACAGACAGACAGACAGACAGACAGACAGACAGACAGACAGACAGACAGACAGACAGACAGACAGACAGACAGACAGACAGACAGACATACATACATACATACATACATACATACATTCCTGGCATAGACAATGTATCACATTTGCATAGAAGTTTTTGTTCCCCAGGCAGGAAGTTCATCCTTTAGCCTAGCACAGAGAGAGAGAGAGAGATAAAGCACCTGTTTATTGCTTCCCAGCCAGGAATGCTTAAAGTAAAAAACAGACAAATAGTAAAGGAAATCCAGTCTTACAACAGCCATAAGCAGGCAATACACACTCTGGCTCTGGAGTAGGGATTAACACAGGTATCTGGGATCCTGGGTTTGTCCTGGGACCACTCTTCACATTTCCTGAAAAACTTAAGACCTGGGAAAATACAATATTTTCTCTCAATGTCTAATGCAATTAAAAAAATGTGCAGCAGCACATTGGCAAAAAATAAAATAGCACTTTATCAAAACAGGTTGTAGAAAGGAATCCTTTAGCCTAGCACAGCTGACGCGAATGCAGTTTAGAGTACCCATCAGAACTGGAAATTGGATGCCGGTCCTACCCAAGCCCTACCCAAGCAAAGGCCTGGTCAGAAGTTCCAGAAAATAAATGTCCGAACCCGAAAAAAAAGCCAGATTTCTATAAAACAGTAGGCTATGTTGATTTAAACTGTTGTTGATAACAATGCGGCGGAGGCAAGTGGCAGCGAAATGAGGAGAGGAAACAGCCATTGGGCTAGAAAAGTGAGGAGAGGAAACAGCCATTGGGCCTAGAAAAGTGAGGAGAGGAAACAGCCATTGGGCCTAGAAAAGTGAGGAGAGGAAACAGCCATTGGGCTAGAAAAGTGAGGAGAGGAAACAGCCATTGGGCTAGAAAAGTGAGGAGAGGAAACAGCCATTGGGCCTAGAAAAGTGAGGAGAGGAAACAGCCATTGGGCTAGAAAAGTGAGGAGAGGAAACAGCCATTGGGCCTAGAAAAGTGAGGAGAGGAAACAGCCATTGGGCTAGAAAAGTGAGGAGAGGAAACAGCCATTGGGCCTAGAAAAGTGAGGAGAGGAAACAGCCATTGGGCCTAGAAAAGTGAGGAGAGGAAACAGCCATTGGGCCTAGAAAAGTGAGGAGAGGAAACAGCCATTGGGCCTAGAAAAGTGAGGAGAGGAAACAGCCATTGGGCTAGAAAAGTGAGGAGAGGAAAACTCACCTTAGTTATGATCAATTGAATGACGCAAATATCGGAATAAAGTACGCTAATGTAATTGAAGGCATGTGTTAGATTATTGCTTATACTGAAACTCCCAAGTCATATACAGACTTTATACTAATTTAAAGCAATAGTCCTGTGTGGTCACCAATGTTATCATTTCAGCACCATTTTGATTGGGACACCTCCATAAATACTTTGAGACAAGCGTGGGGGACTCTTCTAGATAAATCAATCGATGTCAGAACTTTGTTTTCAGTGAATCCCATTTGGATATTTGGTAACAATTAGTCTGGGGAAATGTTAGCAAAATTGAGGTGAATGCAATTTAGTTTGCTCATATATTAGCTGATCAGAACAAGTGGATTTTGCTCTTCACACGCTTAGTAGCCTGTCCTACTCCCGACCTAAAGTCTGTGACTTGTCTGATAATCAATCAATGTGTCAATTGATTTTTGTCTGGACAAGTGGAAGTGGTAGCCTATTTATTTGTTTGCTCGTCTATCACTGATCACAAACATTTAGCATGTAATAATGTAGTCTAAATCAGGAGTAGCCTATTATTTATCTATTGACTTACGTAGTAGCCCTAGATAGCCTTTTATAGAGGCTGTTTTCATATCATCCCAATCCCACTGAAACCCAAAATCCTGACTCCTGTTTTGCATGAAAATGCCAAACCTTTTTCTGTAATCCATAGGTTGCATTATCAAAGCACATCTGGCCTATATGATCAAATACCACTATAATATTTCTGCTGCTTCTCTGCGCTGTCTCGTATTGATGCCCATATGAGAGATTCGGTAGATAATGTGTGATCAACTTAAGTTATGAAAGTAGATATGGATATTAAACAGAGTTGGTCCCCATTAAGATACCTCAATATTTAAAAAATATGTCCTCTCTTCATCTCCCCGTTATTCATGAGCTGATCTGCTATCTGTATAATCATCAATTTGATTTTGCCAAATAGGAGATATTCTGTCATTCGTTGGACATTACCAAGCAAGATTAGAAACTTTGGTCATTCATTTGACATTTGTTTGACTGCCGTTACAAGGTTTGTATGATAAGACTGCTACGGCCTACTCGGGGTGTGTTCTGTGCGAACTGAGCTTGCTCTGTGTCGAGATAGCCTCCTAGACCTACGCTGAAATACGCTGAATTAATTGAGGAACATGATAAAGTTCAGAATTTATGAACAGCCTGTTTCACAACAATGTCATTGGCGATCAAAGTTACTCTATCATTACTAAATGTCAGTTTCACTTGCAGTGAAATCTTTACATCGTGGCGCAGCTAAGACCGCAATGTGGAGCAGCGACAATCTTATTTTGGTAGAACCTGAGTGACCATATCTTGGTTTTATGTGCTTTAAATTGACACTTTTTGAAGTATTTCCTGGGACTCTCGGGATAAATATGAATTATTCCTGGTATTGAAACTTGGTCGATTTTCTGGAAAAAAATGATCCCTACTCTGAAGTACTGGAGTCTGACACCACTGGCTTAGATACTGTAACCGTTCCATCTCACCAGTACTCTGTTTAAATTTAGCCTTTTGCCTCGAGTGGCGGAGTGGTGTAAGGCACTGCATTGCAGTGTTATGGTGTCACTACAGCCTAGGGTTCGATCCCAGGCTGTGTCATTACCGGCCATGACTGTGAGTCCCATAGGGTGGTGCAAAATTGGCCCAGTGTTGTCCGGGTTAGGGGAGGGTTTGGATGGGGGGGCATTACTTGGCTCTTCATACTCTAAAGACTCCATGTGGTGGGCCGGATGCCTGTAGGCTGACTTCGGTTGTCAGTTGAATAGTGTTTCCTCCGACTGTCATACCCTGATCAGATTCACCTGCCCTCGTTATTGTCTCCACCCCCTGCAGGTGTCGCTTGTTTTCCCCAGTGTATTTATCCCTGTGTTTCCTGTCTCTCTGTGCCAGTTCGTCTTGTATGTTTCCAAGTCAACCAGCGGTTTTCCCGTTCTCCTGCTTTTTGCATTCTCCTTTTTCTAGTCCTCCCGGTTTTGACCCTTGCCTGTTTCTGGACTTTGTACCTGCCTGACCATTCTGCCTTCCTTGACCACAAGCCTGTCTGCCACTCTGTACCACCTGGATTCTGATCTGGTTTTGACATTTTTGCCTGTCCACGACCATTCTCTTGCGTACCCCTTTGGATATATAAACATTGTAAAACTCCAACCATCTGCCTCCTGTGTCTGCATTTGGGTCTCGCCTTGTGCCTTGATACCGACACATTGGTGCAGCTGGCTTCCAGGTTAATCGAGCGGGTGTTAAGAAGTGCAGCTTGGCGGGTCATGTTTCAGAGGACACATGACTTGACCTTCGCCTCTCCCGAGACCGTTAGGGAGTTGCAGCGATGAGACAAGGTTATAATCACGAAATTGGGGAGGAAAAAAATAAGTAAAATATATATACATACAGTGGGGAGAACAAGTATTTGATACACTGCCGATTTTGCAGGTTTTCCTACTTACAAAGCATGTAGAGGTCTGTAATTTTGATCATAGGTACACTTCAACTGTGAGAGACGGAATCAAAAATCCAGAAAATCACATTGTATGATTTTTAAGTAATTCATTTGCATTTTATTGCACAACATAAGTATTTGATACATCAAAAAAGCAGAACTTAATATTTGGTACAGAAACCTTTGTTTGCAATTACAGAGATCATACGTTTCCTGTAATTCTTGACCAGGTTTGCACACACTGCAGCAGGGATTTTGGCCCACTCCTCCATACAGACCTTCTCCAGATCCTTCAGGTTTCGGGGCTGTCGCTGGGCAATACGGACTTTCAGCTCCCTACAAAGATTTTCTATTGGGTTCAGGTCTGGAGACTGGCTAGGCCACTCCAGGACCTTGAGATTCTTCTTACGGAGCCACTCCTTAGTTGCCCTGGCTGTGTGTTTCGGGTCGTTGTCATGCTGGAAGACCCAGCCACGACCCATCTTCAATATTCTTACTGAGGGAAGGAGGTTGTTGGCCAAGATCTCGCGATACATGGCCCCATCCATCCTCCCCTCAATACGGTGCAGTCGTCCTGTCCCCTTTGCAGAAAAGCATCCCCAAAGAATGATGTTTCCACCTCCATGCTTCACGGTTGGGATGGTGTTCTTGGGGTTGTACTCATCCTTCTTCTTCCTCCAATCATGGCGAGTGGAGTTCAGACCAAAAAGCTCTATTTTTGTCTCATCAGACCACATGACCTTCTCCCATTCCTCCTCTGGATCATCCAGATGGTCATTGGCAAACTTCAGACGGGCCTGGACATGCGCTTGAGCAGGGGGACCTTGCGTGCGCTGCAGGATTTTAATCCATGACGGTGTAGTGTGTTACTAATGGTTTTCTTTGAGACTGTGGTCCCAGCTCTCTTCAGGTCATTGACCAGGTCCTGCCGTGTAGTTCTGGGCTGATACCTCACCTTCTTCATGATCATTGATGCCCCACGAGGTGAGATCTTGCATGGAGCCCCAGACCGAGGGTGATTGACCGTCATCTTGAACTTCCTCCATTTTCTAATAATTGCGCCAACAGTTGTTGCCTTCTCACCAAGCTGATTGCCTATTGTCCTGTAGCCCATCCCAGCCTTGTGCAGGTCTACAATATTATCCCTGATGTCCTTACACAGCTCCCTGGTCTTGGCCATTGTGGAGAGGTTGGAGTCTGTTTGATTGAGTGTGTGGACAGGTGTCTTTTATACAGGTAAAGAGTTCAAACAGGTGCAGTTAATACAGGTAATGAGTGGAGAACAGGAGGGCTTCTTAAAGAAAAACTAACAGGTCTGTGAGAGCCGGAATTCTTACTGGTTGGTAGGTGATCAAATACTTATGTCATGCAATAAAATGCAAATTAATTACTTAAAAATCATACAATGTGATGATTTAGATTCCGTCTCTCACAGTTGAAGTGTACCTATGATAAAAATTACAGACCTCTACATGCTATGTAAGTAGGAAAACCTGCAAAATCGGCAGTGTCTCAAATACTTGTTCTCCCCACTGTATGTATATATATTTTAAGTTAGCCTTTTAAATTATTAGGATTATTATTATTATTATTAGGATTATTATTAGGCGCAGGTCCTAATCCAGGCACTTGTCATCTCCCGTCTGGATTACTGCAACTCGCTGTTGGCTGGGCTCCCTGCCTGTGCCATTAAACCCCTACAACTCATCCAGAACGCCGCAGCCCGTCTGGTGTTCAACTTTCCCAAGTTCTCTCACGTCACCCCGCTCCTCCGCTCTCTCCACTGGCTTCCAGTTGAAGCTCGCATCCGCTACAAGACCATGGTGCTTGCCTACGGAGCTGTGAGGGGAACGGCACCTCCGTACCTTCAGGCTCTGATCAGGCCCTACACCCAAACAAGGGCACTGCGTTCATCCACCTCTGGCCTGCTCGCCTCCCTACCTCTGAGGAAGTACAGTTCCCGCTCAGCCCAGTCAAAACTGTTCGCTGCTCTGGCACCCCAATGGTGGAACAAACTCCCTCACTACGCCAGGTCAGCGGAGTCAATCACCACCTTCCGGAGACACCTGAAACCCCACCTCTTTAAGGAATACCTAGGATAGGATAAAGTAATCCTTCTAACCCCCCCCCCCCCCTTAAAAGAGTTAGATGCACTATTGTAAAGTGGTTGTTCCACTGGATATCATAAGGTGAATGCACCAATTTGTAAGTCGCTCTGGATAAGAGCGTCTGCTAAATGACTTAAATGTAAATGTAAATGTAAATTAGAGACTGGTTTAGAGCCAGCGACAGAGACTGTGACCTTTGAGGAACTGAGTTTGAAACGACTGGCCTAAATGTTGCATGTTGCATGACCCGCTTGCCCTGATTGTAGATTGTTCTGTAGAAGAGCTTCAGTTTACTGTAATGGACTAAGATGTAGATCAGTGCTTACAGAGGGGCCAGGACAGTATAAACCTGTCCCTGCATTCAGTGTTTTCCCTACCCCCTCAATGTAGGCTTGAATTTCTGTTTTCATGGAGGGTTGTGCATCTGTGCCAGAAAACAAGTGACCCACTGAACTGCATATGGACACCGTGACCATTGTGTATGTGATTGTGCGTATGTGTATGTGAGTGATTGTGTGTGTTTGAGAGAGAGAGAGAGAGAGACGGAAAGCGAGAACGAGAGAGAGAGCAAGAGAGAGTGTGCGCGTGTGTGTTGTGTCTTTCCAGAAAAATATACTACTTTCTTCAACAGACACTAAAGGGTCTACATTACTTCGTGGAATCTAAACCCACAGAGGTAGCAGAAATGCACACACAGTCACACAGAACTGCCCACTGGCTTCCTGTTTGTGACAAACCACACCACAAAACAAGCCCCTCACTACAGCCCCTAATTCACAAACAACCCAGATTGTACCACCGCTCTCCTGAGTCATCCCTCACTGTGATCGCACTCTTATTAAAACACACAAACACACACACACACACACACACACACTGATCTTCCCTGACCACAGAGCAGGAAAGGAAATCAATAGCTATTGGAAAGCACTTCCAGTATAGTATATTTTCCTAGCTCCTCTTACCGTATGTGATGCCCATGAAATGTTACAGTAAGGCCTAATAAAAGGTTTATCTCTCTTGCCTTTATGCTGTCACTAGAATAACTAAAAAGTTGTTAGTTGCTGTTTTTCTCACAAATCCAGAAAATATATTTACTGAGAATAAAAGGCAGATATCTGGAAGATTCTGTTTTGTATTTGTACTGAGAAATCCAGGATAGACACTCTCACACACCCACCATGAACAGAATACCCACCCTGAACAGAATACCCACCATGAACAGAATACCCACCCTGAACAGAATACCCACCCTGAACAGAATACCCACCCTGAACAGATTACCCACCCTGAACAGAATACCCACCCTGAACAGAATACCGACCCTGAACAGAATACCCACCCTGAACAAAATAACCACCATGAACAGAATACCCACCCTGAACAGACTGTATCACATCCAGCCTTGATTGGGAGTACCATAGGGCAGCGCACAATAGGCCCAGTGTTGTCCGGGTTTGGCCGGGGCAGGCCGTCAGTGTAAATAAGAATTTGTTCTTAACTGACTTGCATAGTGAAATAAAGGTTAGAACAGAATACCCACCCTGAAGGAGAATACCTACCCTGAAGAGAATACCCATCCTTTACAGAATAACAAAATAGTCTGTCTTGATCAAACCTCCCCCAGACACGTGAGATCAGAATAGGGGGAACACATGCTGGCCAGCCAATAAGAAATGATAAAGCTGAGCGTAAGGAACACAATGACACAATCTTTTTGAATGACCTGCTCCTCACATCACTGTATGTGCTGCACACAGGGATATATAAAGATGTACCATTCAAAAGACAGTTCATAGTAGTGTGATTGGAGGTTATGCTATTTTTAAGACAGGAACATCATGCACCTGGACCCCTCTAAGCAAACAGATAACATAGCTTTTTGACTGGCTGGATGCAGATACACATCTTATTTCAGCCACACAGTACATTCTGCATTCTGTCCTCATGTTAGCTGATTGCTTTTGTGATTTCGTACGTTTTGATTTTCACCATTGTGATCTAATATTATGTTTCACTATATTGGATCACTCCAATATATTGGTATCACTCCACGGCAGAGGGATACATCCGAGGTGAGGATTTACAGATTCACTCCCGCGTACACCTCTGTCACGACTGGGGTCCGCCACAATATATAGACCCCAAAACCGCGACCCACGTTCTCTTTCATTTTCTCGGCGGACGTCCGTATGATTTTGAGGTACAAACTTTCTGAAGTTCGCTTGGTAAGTCACTGGTAAGTGTAATATCTTTCGTGGAAGTATACTCACTGGCTGTTTGAAGCCTGGAGCAGCTGCCCACATGGCCACCCCCTCCTCTTGAGTGCTCCACTCGCTGCGTACAGTTAAACTGTATCTTCCGCTTGGCAGCCACTACACTGAGAGGGTATTTGGCCGCTGTATCTGCCTGCCATGTGGGGTGGATGGACAGGCCAGTGGGGCGCCATCCCTTGGTGTCCAGGTTTATGAAGGGGGTTTGTCGCCTGCGTCCAGCTTGGGCCCCTCAATGGCGAGGTGAGATCTGGATGTGGTCTTGGCAGCTTTGGCAAATCGGCTTTTCTAACCGTTGGAGTCTGCCTCCCCGAAACACCTCTCTATATCTCTCCTCCCAAAACCCTCATTCCTCCTGAAGGTTCTGTCAGACAGGCATGTGAACATCCCTTTTATCCTGTCTGCTTATGACCCCCCCGGCAGTGGCGGGGGAGTCTGGGCCTCCCTCTGGCATGCTGTGCCCTGTGCAGGCACTGGCTGCCTATGTGGAACGGACACGGTCAGTGAGAACAACAGACCAGCTTTTTGTCTGCTATGGTGAGAGAATCGTGGGGGCTGGGCTATCAAGCAGAGGCTCTCTCACTGGATTGTGGACACGATTATGACAGCATACCGCCTGGCTGGCATGCCAGTGCTGGGATCTGATTCACGGGAGTGAATCTGTAAATCCTCACCTCAGATGTATCCCTCCACCGCGGAGTGATACCAATATTTTGGAGTGATCCATATAGCTCACATAACCATGGTTACATACGTAACCTTTGTTCTCCATTGTGATGGGAAGTGTTTTGGTTTTCTCTGTTGTGATGTCATGTGTTCTGATGTTTTCTGTTGTGATTAGATTTTTGTATTCGCTTTATTAGGATCCCTGACAGCTAGTCTTACTGAGATCCGACACATAACGAAAAATACATTACAGACAAGACTTTACAGTTTACATACGTAAAAAATATTTACATGTAGTGTGTGTATGTGTGTGTGCGTGTGCGTGCGTGTGTGTGTATGTGTGTGTGTGCATCCATCAGTTACACATACAGTAAATGTCAGTACATACACAAAATAAATAGGTCACATGGAGGAGAGGTGTTGTGTAGCGAGGTGTTGCTTTATTTGTTTTTTGATTTTATGGCTTCTGATGATGTGTTGTGATGTCATGTCTTCTGTTATCCTCTGTTTGTAAAGTCCTCTTCTGATGTTCTCTGTTGTGATGTCATGTCTTATGATGTTTTCTGTTGTGATATCATGGCTTCTGATGATGTGTTGTGATGTAATGTCTTCTGATGTTCTCCGTTGTGATGTTATATGTTCTAATGTTTTCAGTTGTGATGTCATGTCTTCTAATGGCGTCTTCTGTGATGGCTTGAGTTCTGATGTTCTCCATTATGATGTCATATTGATGGTCTCTGTTGTGAAGTCATAGGTTCAGAGTATCTGATTAGTGCGATGTCAGCTGTGGTCTGACGTTGAAAAATATTTGAAGATCAAACTCACGCAAAAACAAATAGACATCAGGTTCTGCATATTTTAATACCTCAGTATGTAAGCAGTTGGGTTGTGCTGCTGATCCCGTTTCTGATGTTCTGCCTGTGGCTATGGAACCCTGGCCAGTTCACCAGACGTGCTTCCTTGTCCCGGACCTGCTCTTTCAAACCTGACCTGTTGCTGATCTGTTGCACCCTCTATGACCACTGCGATTATTATTTGACCCTGCTGGTCATCTATGAACATTTTAATATCTTGAAGAACAATCTGGCCTTAATGGCCATCTACTCTTATAATCTCCAACTGGCACAGCCAGAGGAGGACCCCCTCGGAGCCTGGTTTCTCTCTCGGTGTCTTCCTATTCATGCCTTCCTAGGTAGTTTTTCCTAGCCACCGTGCTTCTACATCTGCATTGCTTGCTCTATGGGGTCTTTGGGCTTTAAGGTTGGGTTTCTGTATAAGCTCTTTGTGACAACTGCTGATGTAAAAAGGACTTTCACATTTGATTGATTGGTTGATTGGTTTGGGCTTGTTAGCTCTGAGTCATCCGGCCCACAGAGCAGAGTTTGCTTTTCTCCCCTGACAGTGAATCACCAAAACCCTACTCTAAAGTCTAGGGACAAACCTCACACACACCTCACAGCTCCTCTCATCTGCACTGCAAACCTTGACGGAGCAAAACTAAATCAGTTAGGATCCAGACGTTGTCAACAATCAATAGAGGTGATGTGCGTTTGACTTAAAATGTATAGACAAACATTACACACTCCACAGCTCTGAAAGAACTGTATTCTACAAACCACACTTGGACAAAGCAACCTGCCAACCTATATTTAATTATCTTCACAGTTTAATATTGAGATTCATACCTTCCTTATAAAAAGAGAGAGAAAGAAGTGCTTACTGTAGAATGTTCAAGAAATATCTCCAAGAAATAGCTTGGCTTTAGCATCTGAGCAGATATTTCAACACTGTTTTACCTCTGCAAAAATGCACTGTTTTCCCTGCAAAAAATGCTCACAATATTGTAGCGGGAATGATCTGGTAAGTCTTCTTTCACAATGTCTGTGAAAAGAGCAGACAGACAGACAGACAGACAGACAGACAGACAGACAGACAGACAGACAGACAGACAGACAGACAGACAGACAGACAGACAGACAGACAGACAGACAGACAGACAGACAGACAGACAGACAGGCAGACAGGCAGGCTTGCGCGCACACACACACACACACACACACACACACACACACACACACACACACACACACACACACACACCCTTGTTCATCATCAGCCCTGCTTTATCCAGGGGCAGGGTTAATTCCTCATTATGAGCAGAGCAGCTGCCTGGTCATTGTAACACAGGAAAGAAAGACCCACAGGGGGGTGGGGGGGGGGGGGGGGGTATAGGCAATACAGGGCCCTACCTCTGACCCCACCAGACACTACTGCTTCACCTTTCACCTCTTACTGATATTCTGCAATTCAGTTTCAAAGCCCGGACAGAGCGTGAGGATTTCCCTCCATGAAGAAACATGGGTTTATTTGTGTTGCCAGCACTTAGTGGAGCTAGTGGAGCTTATATATGATGAGTTAGTCACTTCCTTTCACTTTCAGTTAATGTGATTTTCTATCCATCGGGAACATCATCAACAACCACCCTTTTCTGCTGCCATGGACAATGCAGTTGTTAATAGTGGAGGGTCAGTTGTTAATAGTGGAGTGTCAGTTGTTGTCTTTGTGTTTGTCTCCACCCCCCTGCAGGTGTTGCCCATTCCCCATTATCCCCTGTGTATTTATACCTGTGTTCTCTGTTTGTCTGTTGTCAGTTCGTTTTGTTCGTGAAACCTACCAGCGTTTGTTCCCCTGCTCCTGTCTGTTTCTTGTTCCTGTTTCCTAGTCCTTCCCGGTTTTGACCCTTCTGCCTGCCCTGACCCTGAGTTTGCCTGCCGTTCTAAACCTTGCCCTGCCTCACTGGATTATTGACCCCTGCCTTCCCTGACACTGAGACTGCCTGCCCCTTTTCAACTTCTCTGGATGACTGACCCCTGCCTGCCTTAACCTGTCGTTTGCCTGTCCCTGTATTGAAATAAAAGTTTCTTATTTCGACACTGTCTGCATCTGGGTCATACCTGAAACATGATAAAAAGTGTAGTGTTAGTTGTTAATAGTGTATTTTCAGCTGTTCATAGTGGAGTGCCAGTTAATAGTGTCCCTTCACACTAGTGGGGTGTCAGTTGTTAATAGTGGAGCGTCAGTTGTTAATAGTGGAGTGTCAGATAATAGTGGATTGTCAGTAAACAGTGGAGTGTCAGTTGTTAATAGTGGAGTGTCAGTTGACAGCGGAGTGTCAGTTAATAGTGGAGTGGTGGTTGTTAATAGTGGAGTGTAAGTTGTTAATGGTGGAGTGTCAGATAATAGTGGATTGTCAGTAAACAGTGGAGTGTCCGTTTTTAATAGTGGAGTGTCAGTTGACAGCAGAGTGGTGGTTGTTAATAGTGGAGTGTAAGTTGACAGCAGAGTGGTGGTTGTTAATAGTGGAGTGTAAGTTGTTAATGGTGGGGTGTCAGTTAATAGTGGAGTATCAGTTAATAGTGGAGTGCCAGTTGTTAATAGTGAAGTGTCAGTTAATTGTTGAGTGTCCCTTCACACTAGTGGGGTGTCAGTTGTTAATAGTTGAGTGTCAGTTAATAGTGGAGTGGTGGTTGTTAATAGTGGAGTGTCAGTTGTTAATAGTGGAGTGTCAGTTGTTAATAGTTGAGTGTCAGTTAATAGTGGAGTGGTGGTTGTTAATAGTGGAGTGTCAGTTGACACTAGAGAGTGTAAGTTGTTAATAGTGGAGTGTCGGTTGTTAATGGTGGAGTGTCAGTTCACACTAGAGAGTGTAAGTTGTTAATAGTGGAGTGGTGGTTGTTAATGGTGGAGTGTCAGTTCACACTAGAGAGTGTAAGTTGTTAATAGTGGAGTGGTGGTTGTTAATGGTGGAGTGTCAGTTCACACTAGAGAGTGTAAGTTGTTAATAGTGGAGTGGTGGTTGTTAATGGTGGAGTGTCAGTTGACACTGGAGAGTGTAAGTTGTTAATAGTGGAGTGTCGGTTGTTAATGGTGGAGTGCCAGTTCACACTAGAGAGTGTAAGTTGTTAATAGTGGAGTGGTGGTTGTTAATGGTGGAGTGTCAGTTCACACTAGAGAGTGTAAGTTGTTAATAGTGGAGTGTCGGTTGTTAATAGTGGAGTGTCAGTTCACACTAGAGAGTGTAAGTTGTTAATAGTGGAGTGGTGGTTGTTAATGGTGGAGTGTCAGTTGACACTGGAGAGTGTAAGTTGTTAATAGTGGAGTGTCGGTTGTTAATAGTGGAGTGTCAGTTCACACTAGAG
Source organism: Salvelinus alpinus (assembly GCF_045679555.1). Classification (NCBI taxonomy): domain Eukaryota; kingdom Metazoa; phylum Chordata; class Actinopteri; order Salmoniformes; family Salmonidae; genus Salvelinus; species Salvelinus alpinus. The sequence continues at coordinate 16,945,745 of NC_092104.1, forward strand.
AGTGTAAGTTGTTAATAGTGGAGTGGTGGTTGTTAATGGTGGAGTGTCAGTTCACACTAGAGAGTGTAAGTTGTTAATAGTGGAGTGTCGGTTGTTAATGGTGGAGTGTCAGTTAATAGTGGAGTGGCAGTTGATAGTAGAGTGGCTCTTAATAGTGTCTGTTGTTAATAGTGAAGTGTCAGTTCACACTAAATAGTGTCAGTTGTTAATAATGGCAGTTAACATTGGATTGGCAGTTAATAGTGGAGAGGAGAGAATGGCAGAGGACAAGACCCGGTCAAGGAAGAGGCAGCTCCCCCCCAAAAAATTTGGGGGGCACATGGAGAGAATGTGGAGTCGGAGTTTAGACCTGAGCCAACTCCCCGTGCTTACCGTGGGGAGCATGTGACTATGTTATGGGGTGATGCGCACGGTGTCTCGAGAGCATTCACAGGCCGGTGTGCTCTGTGCCAGCGTCCCGCATTTGCCGGGTGGAAGTGGGCATCCAGCCAGAACGGGTTGTGCCAGCTCTGCGCTCGAGACCTCCAGTGCGCCTCCACGGCCCAGTGTATCCGGTGCCAGCGCCAAGAACCAAGCCTCCAGTATGTCTCCCCAGCCTGGTGAGTCCTGTGCCTGCTTCCAGAACCAGGCCTCCTGTATGTCTCCCCAGGCTGGTGAGGCCTGTGGCAGCTCCATGTACCAGACTGCCCATACTTCTCCTCACTCCATCCATGGCAAGAAGCCTCCAGTGATGATCCATGGCACGAAGCCTCCAGTGATGATCCATGGCACGAAGCCTCCAGTGATGATCCATGGCACAAAGCCTCCAGTGATTATCCATGGCAAGAACCCTCCAGTGATGATCCATGGCACGAAGCCTCCAGTGATGATCCATGGCAAGAAGCCTCCAGTGATGATCCATGGCACGAAGCCTCCAGTGATGATCCATGGCAAGAAGCCTCCAGTGATGTTCCATTGCAAGAAGCCTCCAGTGAGGAGTCATGGCACGGTCCCCAGTCCGGAGCCCCCAGCGACGGTCCCCAGTCCGGAGCCTCCAGCGACGGTCTCCAGTCCGGGGCACGCAACGAGGGTGCACAGTCCGGGGCCCGCAACGAGGGTGCCCAGTCCGGGGCACGCAACGAGGGTGCCCAGTCCGTGGCCGCAACGAGGGTGCCCAGTCCGTGGCCAGCTACGAGGGTCCCCAGTCCGGCGTCGGCGGCGAGGGTCCCCGCACCAGAGGTGCCACCAGAGTGGGGTGAGCCATTGGTGGAGCGGGTTCGGCGTCCCGCACCTGAGCCGCCACTGCGGATAGATGCCCACCCAGACCCTCCCCTATAGTTTCAGGTTTTGCAGCCGGAGTCCGCACCTTGGGGGGAGGGGGGGGGGGTACTATCACGCCCTGACCTTAGAGGGCCTTTTTATGTCTCTATTTGGTTTGGTCAGGGTGTGATTTGGGGTGGGCATTCTATGTTTGGTTTTCTATGATTTTGTGTTTCTATGTTTTGGCCGGGTATGGTTCTCAATCAGGGACAGCTGTCTATCGTTGTCTCTGATTGGGAAGCATACATAGGTAGTCCTTTTTTCCCTCCTTTCGTTGTGGGTAGTTAACTTTGTTTGTTGCACTAATGCCCTCAATCTTCACGGTCGTTTTGTATGGTTTATTGTTTTGTTGGCGACATTTCGAAAATAAAGGGAAAATGTACACACACCACGCTGCACCTTGGTCCAGTTCTTTCATCGGCTGTGACAGGCAGTTAATAGTTGTCACGGTCGTTTGTCGAATTAACGGACCAAGGCGCAGCGTGCGTAGAATTCCACAAGTTTAATTAAAGAAACTCACCAAAACAATACAAAACAAAACGAAACGTGAAGTCAAATGCAGTGCACACTGGCAACTACACACAAACAAACAAGATCCCAAAAAAACCCAGTGGAAAAAAGGCTGCCTAAATATGATCCCCAATTAGAGACAACGAAAACAGCTGCCTCTGATTGGGAACCATACCAGGCCAACATAGACAAATAATAACCTATATAACCCACCCTAGTCACACCCCGACCTAACCAACATAGAAAATAATAGGATCTCTATGGTCAGGGCGTGACAGTACCCCCCCCCCCCCCCCCCAAAAAAGGTGCAGGACGTGACAATAGTGGAGTGTCAGCTGTTAATAGTGGAGTGTCAGTTCACACTAGGGAGTGTCAGCTGTTAATAGTGGAGTGTCTGTTTACACTAGTGAGTGTCAGTTGTTTATGGTGGAGTGTCAGTTGTTAATAGTGGGGTGGCAGTTAATAGTGGAGTGGCAGTTAATAGTGCAGTGTCAATTGTTAATAGTGGAGTGTCAGTTCACACTATTGAGTGTCAGTTGTTAATAGTGGAGTGTAAGCTAAAGTTAGAGTGTCAGTTAATAGTGGAGTGTCAGTTGTTAATAGTGGAGTGTGAGCTAAAGTTGGCGTGTCAGTTAATAGTGGAGTGTAAGCTAAAGTTGGCGTGTCAGTTAATAGTGGAGTGTCAGTTGTTAATAGTGGAGTGTAAGCTAAAGTTGGAGTGTCAGTTAATAGTGGAGTGTAAGCCAAAGTTGGCGTGTCAGTTAATAGTGGAGTGTAAGTTGTTAATAGTGGAGTGTCAGTTCACACTATTGAGTGTCAGTTGTTAATAGTGGAGTGTAAGCTAAAGTTGGCGTGTCAGTTAATAGTGGAGTGTCAGTTGTTAATAGTGGAGTGTAAGCTAAAGTTGGAGTGTCAGTTAATAGTGGAGTGTAAGCTAAAGTTGGAGTGTCAGTTAATAGTGGAGTGTAAGTTGTTAATAGTGGAGTGTCAGTTGTTAATAGTGGAGTGTCAGTTGTTAATAGTGGAGTGTCAGTTGTTAATAGTGGAGTGTCAGTTAACATTGGAGTGGCAGTTAATAGTGGAGTGTCAGTTAATTAAAGGTGGATTGTCAGTTAATAGTGGAGTGTCAGTTGTTAATAGTGGAGTGTCAGTTCACAGTGGTTTGGCAATTAATGGTGGAGTGTCAGTTGTTAATAGTGGAGTGTCAGTTCAAAGTGGTTTGGCAATTAATGGTGGAGTGTCAGTTGTTAATAGTGATGTTTCAATTTATAGTGGAGTGTAAGAAGTTAACAATAGTTGAGTGTCAGTTAATAGTGGAGTGTCAGTTAATAGTGGAGTGTCAGTAGATAATAGTGGAGTGTCCGTTGACGGTGGAGTGTCAGCTAATGGTGTAACAGTGGAGTGTCAGTTAATAGTGGAGTGTCAGTTAATAGTGGAGTGTCAGTTAATAGTGGAGTGTCAGTTGACGGTGGAGTGTCAGCTAATGGTGTAACAGTGGAGTGTCATTTAACAGTGGATTGTCAGTTAATAGTGGATTGTCAGTTAATAGTGGAGTGTCAGTTGACGGTGGAGTGTCAGCTAATGGTGTAACAGTGGAGTGTCATTTAACAGTGGAGTGTCAGTTAATAGTGGATTGTCAGTTAATAGTGGAGTGTCAGTTGACGGTGGAGTGTCAGCTAATGGTGTAACAGTGGAGTGTCATTTAACAGTGGAGTGTCAGTTAATAGTGGATTGTCAGTTAATAGTGGAGTGTCAGTTGACGGTGGAGTGTCAGCTAATGGTGTAACAGTGGAGTGTCATTTAACAGTGGAGTGTCATTTAACAGTGGAGTGTCAGTTAATAGTGGAGTGTCAGTTAATAGTGGAGTGTCAGTTAATAGTGGAGTGTCAGCTAATAGTGGAGTGTCAGTTAATAGTGGAGTGTCAGTTAATAGTGGAGTGTCAGTTGATAGTGGAGTGTCAGTTAATAGTGGAGTGTCAGTTAATAGTGGAGTGTCAGTTAATAGTGGAGTGTCAGTTAATAGTGGAGTGTCAGTTAATAGTGGAGTGTCAGTTGACGGTGGAGTGTCAGCTAATGGTGTAACAGTGGAGTGTCATTTAACAGTGGAGTGTCAGTTAATAGTGGAGTGTCAGTTAATAGTGGAGTGTCAGTTGACGGTGGAGTGTCAGCTAATGGTGTAACAGTGGAGTGTCATTTAACAGTGGAGTGTCAGTTAATAGTGGAGTGTCAGTTAATAGTGGAGTGTCAGTTAATAGTGGAGTGTCAGTTGACGGTGGAGTGTCAGCTAATGGTGTAACAGTGGAGTGTCAGTTAATAGTGGAGTGTCAGTTGTTGATAGTGCGGTTGAATTTACAATATTTGTTTTTGAGGCTATGGATGATTGAGGCAGACTATGGAAAGTTTTGTGTCTTAACTGGGCCAGAGCCCTGTGGGAAGGCCATCTGTAGTGGCTGCAATTGCTCTACATCCCCTGGGGCTTCGGGGACTGAGGAGGACTGAGGAGGACTGAGGAGGAGGACAGAAAGGAGACACAGAGGAGATATTCAATATCTGCTTTTTACATTTTTCACCGCTCTACCAATAGGTGCCCTTCTTTGCAGGAAAACCTCCCAGGTCTTTGTGGTTGAATCTGTGTTTGAAATTCACTGCTTGACTGAGGGACCTTACAGATAATTGAATGTGTGGGGTACAGAGGAGGTAGTGATTAAAAAATTATATTAAATACTATTATCGCACACAGAGTAAGTCCATGTAACTTATTATGTGACTTGTTAATAAGCACATAATCCTGAACTTTTTTAGGCTTGCCATAACAAAGGGGTTGAATACTTATCGACTCAAGACATTTCAGCTTTTCATTTTGAATTAATAATAATAATAAAAAAACATAATTCCATTTTGACATTATCGGGTATTGTGTGTTGGCCGGTGACAGAAAATCTCAATTGAATCACTTTTAAAAAATCAAGCTGTAACACAACAAAATGTGAAAAAAGTTAAAGGGTGTGAATAGTTTTCTTGCATGGACACACCTTTAGACATCATTTAGTGCACAATGCAGACACACAAACACAAGATGAAACACATGCACGGACGCACGCGGGCACACAGACACAAACACACACACACTCACCAACTGCCCCTGTGCAGCCACTCCAGTGAGCAGTGAATCAGGGCAGACTAGGTTGTGAACACTAGGTTGTTAGAACATCTAGGAGGTAGCAACAGCATGTGCAGTAGAACCTCCAAAAGAACATGAGGCATTCGCAGCATAATAGGTGTCTTACTTGTTTTAGTCACCACGGCAACTGTACCTATACTGTACCCTAGTGTTCTCTGTTAGAGTTTGTATCAGGTTCACTCCCTTTGTGCTCCACTGATTCCTTTACTGTTGTTTAGAGCGTTTTGGTGTCTTTGAAAATAAGATATGACATTGGTGATTCAGGTTGACTCATTTTAAGGGGAAAAGTACCTCTGTATTTTAAAAACTGTAACATATCTGCAAAATTCCTTTGGCCTATACTTTGTGGTTATAATTGATATATAGGGTTTCATTTGATTGGTGAAAATCAGTAAGCACTCAAACAGATATCAACCATAGCAATTGAAGTTGTTACAGTTAGCTTACACACAGTCTAAGGGACATTTAGGAGAGTTCAGAGCAGTGAATCACTCTGTACGCTGTGCCAACCGAACAGTGGTTAGACCACACAGCTGTGGTTAGAACAGGACCCTACAGCAGCTGACTACCTCACTTATAGCATTTTCAATGTGAGGTGCCTCCATGGCACAAACAACCTTTCAACTTGTCTGTATGGGTAGGTTGAGGGGCTTGTCTGTATGGGTAGGTTGAGGGGCTTGTCTGTATGGGTAGGTTGAGGGGCTTGTCTGTATGGGTAGGTTGAGAGGCTTGTCTGTATGGGTAGGTTGAGGGGCTTGTCTGTATGGGTAGGTTGAGGGGCTTGTCTGTATGGGTAGGTTGAGGGGTTTGTCTGTATGGGTAGGTTGAGGGGCTTGTCTGTATGGGTAGGTTGAGGGGTTTGTCTGTATGGGTAGGTTGAGGGGCTTTTGTGTGAACCTCCTTTTCTGTTCTTTCTCTTGCCCTCCTTTGATTCTGGTAATGTCCAGGATGCTGACAGCTGAGTTAAGTGGAGTTTCCTACATCAGCGGAATCTCCCTGAATCTGCAGCCTGACTTCCTCTGTTACAGCTGACTGACTTCAGTCTCTCATAGCTACTGTAGCTAGTATACTCTACCTCAGCTCATTACACACAGGCAGAGGCCATCAGTGTTAAGTCAAATAAAGGTAGACAAATTACTTGGAAATAACAGGTGAAATGGTGTGATGTTAAAAAAAACTTGTGATTCATTTGAAAACAAACCTGAATGTTTTGGGTGAAATGCAAACAGTTAGAAATCATTCCTAAGCACAACTATTGTAGATGTTCTGTGTATTTTGTTCTTCTGTTGATGACTCCTCTCCTGCCACCTGGTGTTAATGCTGAGACAGTGACACAGTCAGTCCCCTGGATCTGGTAACCACGCACTGGTTTCGTCTCCGTCCTGCTCCAGTGAGAGGCAGGGCTTAACCCCTCTAATGGAGTGTGGTGACTTCTAACCTATGACCTGTATGACTGGCCATGTGGCTGGCTGGGTGGAGAGGTCAGCCTGATGTGTATCTGTCAGGAAACACTTTAGTCCCTGGGGTTAGGTTATCTCTAACTCTTATGTGGAGTGGCTGACCTAAGGAAGTACTGCAGAGGAGGGGCTGACCTAAGGAAGTACTGCAGAGGAGAGGCTGGGATAAGGAAGTACTGCAGAGGAGAGGCTGGGATAAGGAAGTACTGCAGAGGAGGGGCTGACCTAAGGAAGTACTGCAGAGGAGAGGCTGGGATAAGGAAGTACTGCAGAGGAGGGGCTGACCTAAGGAAGTACTGCAGAGGAGAGGCTGGGATAAGGAAGTACTGCAGAGGAGGGGTTGACCTAAGGAAGTACTGCAGAGGAGGGGCTGGGATAAGGAAGTACTGCAGAGAAGAGGCTGGGATAAGGAAGTACTGCAGAGGAGGGGCTGGGATAAGGAAGTACTGCAGAGGAGAGGCTGGGATAAGGAAGTACTGCAGAGGAGGGGCTGGGATAAGGAAGTACTGTAGAGAAGAGGCTGGGATAAGGAATTACTGCAGAGGAGGGGCTGACCTAAGGAAGTACTGCAGAGGAGAGGCTGGGATAAGGAAGTACTGCAGAGGAGAGGCTGGGATAAGGAAGTACTGCAGAGGAGGGCCTGACCTAAGGAAGTACTGCAGAGGAGAGGCTGGGGTAAGGAAGGACTGCAGAGGAGGGGCTGACCTAAGGAAGTACTGCAGAGGAGAGACTGGGATAAGGAAGTACTGCAGAGGAGAGGCTGGGATAAGGAAGTACTGCAGAGGAGGGCCTGACCTAAGGAAGTACTGCAGAGGAGAGGCTGGGATAAGGAAGTACTGCAGAGGAGTGGCTGACCTAAGGAAGTACTGCAGAGGAGAGGCCATATGACCCTTCTTTTCTGCTTCTGCTCTCCACTACACTCAGTGTTGTCTCTGGGCTTGTCTGTCTGTCTGTCTGTCCGTCTGTCCGTCTGTCCGTCTGTCCGTCTGTCCGTCTGTCCGTCTGTCCGTCTGTCCGTCTGTCCGTCTGTCCGTCTGTCCGTCTGTCCGTCCGTCTGTCCGTCTGTCCGTCCGTCTGTCTGTATTTGTCTGACTCTCTGTGGATATGGATGCCTAGCAGACTGCTGAGGAAGTTAGCTACTCGAGGCCCTTCTGCACTTCTCTCCATTGTCTGATAGCTCTAATAGTGAAGTTGCTCCTACTGGTTAACTGGTTGACTGTGGAGGACACAGGGGCCTCTCTGCGTCTGCCCCATTCTAGATGGGATCTGTCTCAATTACCATTTCTGATAGCCATCAGGATTCATCCAACGTCAATGTTTCTTTAAGAAACGAGAGCCTTTGAAGTTCCACCTAAATCAGCAACACCATTCTGGGTGGGTGTTGGAGCTGTGAGCCAGGCATTCCTCTCAGTCTTAACCCCCCTCTGGCTCCATACCCACATCCAGTTGTTGTTTGTGGCAGGTGGCGTGTGTGCTGGGGGTCCCTGTGTGTATGTGTGTGTATGTTTGCGTGCGTGTGTGTGCATGTGTGTGCGTGTGTGCGCGTGCATGTGTGTGTGTAATTCAACAGAAATATTCAGTAGTGGCCTCTCGTTGTCACCCACTATGGTGTGTGTACAGACCACCTACCACTTCGGCAAAGGTTTACCGACTAACACAGGGATCTGAGATCAGTTTATTTTCCCCAAATCCCACTCTTAACCATAAGGGGAGAAACCTTAAAACTGACTGCAGATCAGTGTCAAGAGCCAACTTCATCCTACTACCCAGCTACGCCCTCTAAACACACTAAACCATACAGCCATCTGCATTAGTAAGATGGACGTTTAGTTTTACAAGTGTTCTGGTGACAGACAACACAGTTCTTGATATATGCACATTTTGTGTGTTTTAAACTTTAACCCTGTCAGAGATCCCAGCAAAAATTGGCTTGTCAGTTATCTAACTTTCATTTATCTGCATGTCCAGCGCTTATATTTAGCTTCACAATGAAGTGTTTTACCATTTTCTTTTCAGGAACACATTTTCTTTTCAGGACAACCAGGTCTACAAGTAGAACACAAAACAAGTTGACATAAACTATTGCATTCACTAGTTTTATTGAAAAATGTCTATAAATAAAGGTCCGCCAAGAGAAGACCTGATAAAAATGAATTTATATAAATGCTGTAAGTACATAAATTGTTTGCACAGCAGGAAATGAATATCCAACTAGTCAGTGACAACTGTTTGGAGTTTAGAGTTTGTGACAGCAACTATGTGAGGTTATTACAGTATTATAGACACTATGTCCTGGGGTTTGCTATGATCTTCTATGTAGAAGAACCCCTTACCTTCTAACAACGCGTGTGTAGCTTGTGAGTGTTGTAGAGTCTCAGCTTTTCATAGATAGCTTTTAATAGTTTGTAGCTCAAACTATTCTGACTCCACAGAAGTTTTTGTAAAAGACCCGTCCCCGGGCCCCTTCGGCATCCGCCCTTGTCTCACAAACACCGCTCTAGCTCCGCCTCCGTCAATCACACAGACTAATGGTTGGTACCAATAGATGCAGAATAAATCAAATGTATTTATATAGCCCTTCTTACATCAGCTGATATTTCAAAGTGCTGTACAGAAACACAGCCTAAAACCCCAAACAGCAGGTGTAGAAGCACGGTGGCTAGGAAAAACTCCCTAGAAAGGCCAAAACCTAGGAAGAAACCTAAAGAGGAACCAGGCTATGAGGGGTGGCCAGCCCTCTTCTGGCTGTGCCGGGTGGAGATTATAACAGAATATGGCCAAGATGTTCAAATGTTCATAAATGACCAGCATGGTCAAATAATAATAATCACAGTAGTTGTCGAGGGTGCAACAAGTCAGCACCTCAGGAGTAAATGTCAGTTGGCTTTTCATAGCCGATCATTAAGAGTATCTCTACCGCTCCTGCTGTCTCTAGAGAGTTGAAAACAGCAGGTCTGGGACAGGTAGCATGTCCGGTGAACAGGTCAGGGTTCCATAGCCGCAGGCAGAACAGTTGAAACTGGAGCAGCAGCACGGCCAGGTGGACTGGGGACAGCAAAGAGTCATCATGCCAGGTCGTCCTGAGGCATGGTCCTAGGGCTCATGTCCTCCGAGAGAGAGAAAGAAAGAAAGAGAGAAAGAGAGAATTAGAGAGAGCATACTTAAATTCACACAGGACACCGGATAAGACAGGAGAAGTACTCCAGATATAACAAACTGACCCTAGCCCCCCGACACATAAATTACTGCAGCATAAATACTGGAGGCTGAGACAGGAGGGGTCAGGAGACACTGTGGCCCCATCCAATGATACCCCCGGACAGGGCCAAACAGGCAGGATATAACCCCACCCACTTTGCCAAAGCACAGCCCCCATACCACTAGAGGGATAACTTCAACCACCAACCACCAACCATCCTGAGACAAGGCCGAGTATAGCCCACAAAGATCTCCGCCACGGCACAACAGAAGGGGGGGGCTCCAACCCAGACAGGAAGATCACGTCAGTGACTCAACCCACTCAAGTGACGCACCCCTCCTAGGGACGGCATGGAAGAGCACCAGTGAGCCAGTGACTCAGCACCTGTAATAGGGTTAGAGGCAGAGAATCCCAGTGGAGAGAGGGGAACCAGCCAGGCAGAGAGAGCAAGTGCGGTTCGTTGCTCCAGCGCCTTTCCGTTCACCTTCACACTCCTGGGCCAGACTACACTCAATCGTATGACCCACTGAAGAGGTGAGTCTTCAGTAAAGACTTAAAGTTTGAGACCGAGTCTGCGTCCCTCACATGGGTAGGCAGACCATTCCATAAAAATGGAGCTCTATAGTAGAAAGCCCTGCCTCCAGCTGTTTGCTTAGAAATTCTAGGGACAATTAGGAGGCCTGCGTCTTGTGACCGTAGCGTACGTATAGGTATGTACGGCAGGACCAAATTGGAAAGATAGGTAGGAGCAAGCCCATGTAATGCTTTGTAGGTTAGCAGTAAAACCTTGAACTCAGCCCTTGCCTTAACAGGAAGCCAGTGTAGGGTGGCTAGCCCTGGATTAATATGATCAAATTTTTTGGTTCTAGTCAGGATTCTAGCAGCCGTATTTAGCACTAACTGAAGTTTATTTAGTGCTTTATCCGGGTAGCCAGAAAGTAGAGCATTGCAATCGTCTAACCTAGAAGTAACAAAAGCATGGATTAATTTTTCTGCATCATTTTTGGACAGAAATTTTCTGATTTTTGAAGTGTTACGTAGATGGAAAAACCTGTCCTTGAAACAGTCTTGATATGTTTGTCAAAAGAGAGATCAATCCCAGACTAATTCAGTGGTACAACCAAGAAGTCTGTAGCTCAAACACACAATGTTTAAAAGGGTTAGAAGTCCTAAATCAAGCCGGAGCGCTGGTGTGACTCATTGGGTTAATAGCTACCACATGCATCACAAAGAAAAACATCTGACACATGCATGACCTCCTTGACACCATGTTATCACAGCAAGTAAAGTTAATGCTGGTGTCAATCAAGACCATTGTTCTGCTTAGTCGTAAAACCAAGTGTGCTTGTTCTGGACGTGTTTATAGTCAACGGTTCTATCCAGGTCTCTGATTAGAGACAGTGTTTGGTTGTTGTTTTTGTTAGTTTGTGTAAACCATACAACAGCACCAGAGAGGGCGAGCCTCTGCCCAGTCTGCAGGTGTTTCAGGGGGGGATTTGTGTCAGGTTGGTACTACAATACAGATGGGGAATGGTGTGTGGGGAGTCAGCTTACCACAAACACACACATTCTCTGTCTCTCTTTCTCTCTCTCTCTCTCTCTCTCTCTCTCTCTCAGACACACACACAAGCTACTGTTAATAAATTAAGGTCATAAATCGGCAGAAGGGAGTCTTTCAGATTAAGGAGGAACTTTGATTTACCCATGATTCTCAGGTGAAAGAGTTGATCCATCATATTAAGACAGAGAGGGAAAGAGAGAGGTGGGAAAAAGGGAGAGTAGGCACCGTCTGTCTGTCTGTATTGTGTGTTGGAGTGCATGCTACCTGCCTCAGTCTGTAGCTGAGGTGGCCTGTAATAGTAAAAAGAACGGACACAAGTTTAGGTCTGCAAGTTCTGCCGCTTACTTTATTTTCAAGTATGGTGGTGGCTGCATCATGTTTTGGGTATGCTTGTCATCGTCAAGGACTAGGGAGGGTTTTTTTTTGTTAAAAATAAACGGAATACAGCTAAGCACAGGCAACATCCTAGAGGAAAACCTGGTTGTCTTCTTTCCAACAGACACTCGGAGACTCATTCACCTTTCAGCAGAACAATAACCTAAAACACAAGCCCAAATCTACACTTGAGTTGCTTAACAAGATTTCTGATTAGCATAGTTACAGTTCTGACTTAAATCGGCTTGGAAATCTATGGCAAGCCTTGAAAAATAGCTGTCTAGCAATGATCAACAACCAACTTGACAGAGCTTGAATAATTTTTTTAGGAATAATATGCAAATATTGTACAATCCAGATGTGATTGTACAAAATCTCTTAGAGACTTACCCAGAAAGACTTTGTAATCACTGCCAAAGGTGATTCTAACATACATTGACTCAGGGGTATGAATACTTATGTCAATGAGATATTACTGTATTTAATTTTCAATAAATCTGCAAAGATGTCTAAAAACATGTTTTCACTTTGTCATCATGGGTTGTTATGTATAGATGGGCGAGAAGAAAATCCGGTCAACAGGTATGAATAGTTCCTAAAGACACTGTTTGTATGTCTGTGGGATGGCTGCACAAACTGAAAGCATCCAGCCGAAGACACATCCACGAACACACCTACCCTCAACAACCACGGTTAGAAAGCCACGCAGACTGACTGACAGACTGACAGTCATACAGTAACTTAAACACACACACAACAAACCCATAGACAAAGGAACACACCTAAGGAAGGATGCAGTGCAGACAGACAGACACACACACAATCAGTCATAAGAGTATTGATAACCACCACACGCCCTAAACGGTTGCTCCTGTATAGCCAATACTGCTGTTATAGTTGCTGCAATTTGAACTGATTATACCTCGCTTCTTTATGTTGCATACCACTCTGCACATCAGAATAATCGAGAAAGTCTCTATGGTTGAAAAACATTAACAGATCAGACTAATTGCAGAAAGTCCCTCACTTGACATATGCTGACCTGCAACTGACCCTCCTTTCTGACCCTCTGCCTCTTAGCTATGTCCTTCCTAGTTGTGCTGAATAACCCCAGTTACTTGAATCTAACAGGGCTAGAAGGAGGCTATTTACAGTTGAAGTTGTATTTAAAAACCTGGAATGTTGCTGTGTTTGGAAACAGAGGGAGCCACAGATAGACACCAGAAGTTCCTACTAAGAATAGAAGTGAATGTAACTTTAAAAAGAACCGGGAGCATGAAAATGAACCCGTTTCAATCGTATTAGTCTTAACCTACTGTCTGTATGGGCTGGGAATAGCACCCAGGGATACATCCAGCGTGTTCATGTGGTAGTCACTAGAACAGGGGTGTCAAACTCACTGTATCACTGTATCACAACCGGCCGTGATCGGGAGGCCAGACGGCGAGGAAATATAACCAATTTTCAGTGTCGTTAAAGACTGAATACGCCTCCCGGGGCAACATGAGTTTGACACCCCTGTTCTAGTGACTACCACATGAACACGCTACATTGAAGAATCTAAAATCTAAAATATATTTTGATTTCTTTAACATTTTTTGCTTACTACATGATTCCATATGTGTTATTTCATAGTTTTGATGTCTTCACTATTATTCCACAATGTAGAAAACAGTAAAAATAAAGAAAAACCCTTGAATGAGTAGGTGTGTCCAAATGTTTGACTGGTACTGTATATATATATATATATATATATATTTCCTTGCCGTCATCATTTGCAAAAAATTATCCTCTATCCATCGTTTTTGAATTTTCAATGCACCTTTGACTGTCTAGCTTTCATTTTGGCGAGCTAGACAGTCAATACATTTAATGAATATTGGTAGATTATCATTTCTACACAGTTTCGATTAGATTTGAATCATTTTAAAGTATTTAAAAAATATATAATTTTTATCATTCTAAATTGTTTTAATTAGATTTTTCACTCAAACCATCCATGGGACGGATTGTACCCCTCTCGGGCCTGATGTTTGACACCCCTGCACTAGATAGTCATGCTAGAAAGGACAAAAGTGGTTATATCTTCAGAACTCAAGAGCAATTCCATCCAGCTGCCCACTGCTCTGAGGCTAGGAAACAATGTCACCACCGATAAATCCACTATAATTGAGAATTTCAATAAGCATTTCTCTATGGCTGGCCATGCTTTCCACCCTCCACAGCAACCCGCCAAAGACCCCACCATTTCTCTTTCACCCAAATCCAGATAGCTGATGTTCTGAAAGAGCTGCAAAATCTGGACCCCTAAAAATCAGCCGGGCTAGACATTCTGGACCCTCTCTTTCTAAAATGATCTGCCGAAATTGTTGCAACCCCTATTACTAGCCTGTTCAACCTCTCTTTCGTATCGTCTGAGATTACCAAAGATTGGAAAGCTGCCGCGGTCATACCCCTCTTCAAAGGGGGAGACACTCTAGACCCAAACTGCTACAGACCTATATCTATCCTACCCTGTCTTTCTAAGGTCTTCGAAAGCCAAGTTAACAAACAGATTACCGAACATTTCGAATCCCTCCATACCTTCTCCGCTATGCAATCTGGTTTCAGAGCTGGTCATGGGTGCACCTCAGCCACGCTCAAGGTCCTAAACGACATCATAACCGCCATCGATAAGAGACATTACTGCGCAGCCGTATTCATCGACCTCGCCAAGGCTTTTGACTCTGTCAATCACCACATTTTTATTGGCAGACGCAAAAGCCTTGGTCTCTCAAATTAATGCCTCGCCTGGTTTACCAACTACTTCTCTGATAGAGTTCAGTGTGTCAAATCGGAGGGCCTGTTGTCCGGACCTCTGGCAGTCCCTATGGGGGTGCCACAGGGTTCAATCCTCGGGCCGACTCTCTTCTCTGTATACATCAATGATGTTCCTCTTGCTGCTGGTGATTCTCTGATACACCTCTACGCAGACGACACTATTCTGTATACTTTTGGCCCCTCTTTGGACACTGTGTTAACTAACCTCCAGACGAGCTTCAATGCCATACAACTCTCCTTCTGTGGCCTCCAACTGCTCTTAAACGCAAGTAAAACTAAATGCATGCTCTTCAACCGATAACTGCCCGCACCTGCTCGCCCGTCCAGCATCACTACTCTGGACGGCTCTGACTTAGAATACGTGCACAACTACAAATACCTAGGTGTCTGGTTAGACTGTACACTCTCCTTCCAGACTCACATTAAGCATCTCCAATCCACAATTACATCTAGAATCGGCTTCCTATATCGCAACAAAGCATCCTTCACTCATGCTGCCAAACATACCCTCGTAAAACTGACCATCCTACCGATCGTCGACTTCAGTGATGTCATCTATAAAATAGCCTCCAACACTCTACTCAACAAACTGGATGCAGTCTATCACAGTCCCATCCGTTTTGTCACCAAAGCCCCATACACTACCCACCATTGCGACCTGTATGCTCTCGTTGGTTGGCCCTCGCTTCATACTTGTCGCCAAACCCACTGGCTACAGGTTATCTACAAGTCTCTGCTAGGTAAAGTCCCGCCTTATCTCAGCTCACTGGTCACCATAGCAGCACCCACTCGTAGCACGCGCCCCAGCAGGTATATCTCACTGGTCACCCCCAAAACCAATTCCTCCTTTGGTCGTGTTTCCTTCCAGTTCTCTGCTGCCAATGACTGGAACGAACTGCAAAAATCTCTGAAGCTGGAAATACTTATCTCCCTCACTAGCTTTAAGCACCAGCTGTCAGAGCAGCTCACAGATTACTGCACCTGTACATAGCCCATCTATAATTTAGCCCAAACAACTACCTCTTCCCCTACTGTATTTATTTATTTATTTTGCTCCTTTGCACCCCATTATTTCTACTTTGCACATTCTTCCACTGCAAATCTACCATTCCAGTGTTTTACCTGCTATATTGTATTTACCTTGCCACCATGGCCTTTTTTTTGCCTTTACCTCCCTTATCTCACCTAATTTGCTCACATTGTATGTAGACTTATTTTTCTACTGTATTATTGACTGTATGTTTTGTTTATTCCATGTGTAACTCTGTGTTGTTGTATGTGTCGAATTGCTATGCTTTATCTTGGCCAGGTCGCAGTTGCAAATGAGAACTTATTCTCAACTAGCCTACCTGGTTAAATAAAGGTTAAATAAAATAAAAGTAAAAAAGGTATTTGTCCTCAGTTTAGGGTTAGAGTTAGGCTCTAGGTCAGAGGTTAAGTTATGGATAAGGTTTGAGGTTGGTGGTTCAACAATAACAATCGTTTTGGTCATAAAGCACTGTACTTCTATTCTTTTTTGCGTGGCCAGATAGTGATGACCGTGCTCACTCTTTTTTACCTTACACAACTTAGGGGATATAAACAGCAGAGTACAGTCATCCTCTTACCTAGCTCTCTGGCTGGCCTACAATAGTTCTCTCTTCAATCCTACACATCCAACTAACACCACACCCCGTTAGTGGGAAGACATGGCGGCTGCTTGAATTGCAAGTTCTCTGGAAAGGCTCAGGCTATTTTAGAACCTTAGAATTAGAATAGACTTTTAGAACTACTGTTTGTCTGTTCTACTAACTCAAATTATAGGCTTCCAGCTGGTCATGGCTAGAAGGGTTACAGCTTTCGTCAGAATTATCTTTTCGTCGCAGGTTTAGGAGAACTTACGCAGCAATTTAAGATAATTAACGTAGCAGGTAAGGATAATTTGGTTAAGTTTAGGAAAAGAGTTAGCTAAAACGCAAAAAAAAAAAAAAACGTTTGACAAGATTTTTTATTTATGATAGATCCCATGTAGACATGACACTACCAGATTGACAGATACAGTGCTCACATGGAACTGAGGGGAGTTGTTTTGTATCTAGTTGTGTAGATGCATTCGTTGGAGTGATGAAAACCTTTCTGTTACAAATGAACATAGCAACATGCACAGTTTTGATCCCAGACACTTTCATCTACTGTTTGTAACATCCTGCATCCCATTGTTCTTTTGTAGAACAACTATCACAAACATTTGCATGAGGACAACTCTAAACAATGGAATCATCAAATACATTTTTGTCATTGGTATAAATATGTGGTGTTTGAAAAAGAGACTGCTGTACATATATGTGATCTCAGGAATGTGTGTGTGTGTGTGTGTGTCAGGATTGCAAGGTCCAGTTGAACAGCTGGGTTAAAACAATGCATAGCAGTCATGTGGATTTCACAGCTTTATTAACACCTAACAGCTGGACTCCCTGTTTGAAAATCTTATAAAGACTAAATAGACAAAATGTCTCCTTTGTGTCACAGAGAGTCTGAAGTGTTTGTGTCTGTGCGTGTGCATGTGCATGAGGAGTAGCGAGTCATGTAGTAAACATTCCTTTGTGGTCTTGGCAGTCCATCAAACAAGAGGATAGAGGGATGACCCATGCTTAGAGTGAGGTACACACCTGTTCCCCTCTGATCTGAAGAGGACAGGGATTAACAAACACACACCCTGACTCAGCCAGAGGATGGTTACTGAGGCATTAACACACACGCCCTGACTCAGCCGGAGGATGGTTACTGAGGCTCCATGCCAACTGTGTGGAAAAAATATTAGGCCTGTTGGATTAGGCCTGTTGGTCCCATATCTCCTCCCTGCAGTGGAGTGTTTGTGTGTGTGTGTGGATGTGGGTGGGTGTAAGGTGCCTTGTGGCGTTGAAGGCTGGAGAAAGACTGGCAGATGAAAATCGATACACCTGCTGTTGGTACCTCAGTCATCCATTACTTTCAATGCATGTGTGTCTGCATCACATAATACTAAGACAACCATGGCGTTATATCATACAACAATGAGAATGATTGGTCTGATATTACAAACTGATGCCCCCTCTTTTTGGGAAACTCTCTCACTCTCTCTCGCTCTCTTCCTCTCTCTCTCTTCCTCTATCTCTCTCTCTCGCTGTCTCCCTCTCACTGAGAGTACAAAACATTAAACCTGCTCTTTCCATGACATAGACTAACCAGATGAATCAAGGTGAAAGCTATGATCCCTTATTGATATCACCCGTTAAATTCACTTCATTGTTGTAGATGAAGGGGAGGAGACAGGTTAAAGAAGGATTTTTAAGCCTTGAGACAATTGAGACATGGATTGTGTATGTTTTCCATTCAGAGGATGAATGGGCAAGACAAAATATTGAAGTGCCCTTGAACAGGGTATAGAAGGGGGTGCAACTCAATATTATGAACGTGTTCTTAACGTTTTGTACACTCAGTGTATATACAAAGTCCCTGTATCTATTTTCCTCTCTCTCGCTGTCTATTTTTGGTGACACAACTTGATGCAGGCGGATATGAGAGGCCTGCACAACATACTGTATATCCGGATCTGACTATACGGTCAGCCGAATACAGGGTTACACAGCGTGTCTGTTATTTTTGTAAATTTTTATTTCATCTTTATTTAACCAGGTAGGCCAGTTGAGAACAAGTTCTTATTTACAACTGCGACCTGGCCAAGATAAAGCAAAGCAGTGTGACTAAAACAACACAGAGTTACACATGGAATAAGCAAACGTACAGTCAATAACACAATAGAAAAATCTATGTACAGTGTGTGGAAATGTAGTAAGATTAGGGAGGTAGGCAATAAATAGGCCATAGTGGAGAAATAATTACAATTTAGCATTAACACTAGAGTGATAGATGTGCAGATGATGATGTGCAAGTAGAGATACTGGGGTGCAAAAGAGCAACAACAAAAAAATAACAATATGGGGATGAGGTAGTTGGGTGTGCTATTACAGATGGGTTGTGAACAGGTTCAGTAATCTGTAAACTGCTCTGACAGCTGATGCTTAAAGTTAGTGAGGGAGATATAAGTCTCAAGCTTCAGTGATTTTTACAATTCGTTCCAGTCATTGGCAGCAGAGAACTGGAAGGAAAGGCGGCCAAAAGAGGTGTTGGCTTTGGGGGTGACCAGTGAAATATACCTGCTGGAGCGCGTGCTACGGGTGGGTGTTGCTATGGTGACCAGTGAGCTGAGATAAGAGCTTTACCTAGCAAATACTTATAGATGACCTGGAGCCAGTGGGTTTGGCAACAAATATGTAGCGAGGGCCAGCCAACGAGAGCATACAGGTCGCAGTGGTGGGTAGTATATGGGGCTTTGGCGACAAGACGGATGACACTGTGATAGACTACATGCAATTTGCTGAGTGGAGTGTTGGAGGCTATTTTGTAAATGACATTGCTGAAGTCAAGGATCAGTTGGATAGTCCATTTTACGAGGGTATGTTTGGCAGCATGAGTGAAAGAGGCTTTGTTGCAAAATAGGAAGCCGATTCTAGATGTAATTTGGGATTGGAAATGCTTAATGTGAGTCTGGAAGGAGAGCTTACAGTCTAACCAGACACCTAGGTATTTGTATTTGTCCACATATTCTAAGTGATGCTAGGCGTGCGGGTGGGTGCCGGCAGCAATCAGTTGAAGAGCATGCATTTAGTTTTACTAGCATTTAAGAGCAGTTGGAGGCCACGAAAGGAGTGTTGTATGTCATTGAAGCTCGTTTGGAGGTTAGTTAGCACAGTGTCCAAGGAAGGGCCAGATGTATACAGAATGGTGTCGTCTGCGTAGAGGTGGATCAGAGAATCACCAGCAGCAAGAGCGACATCATTGATATATACAGAGAAAAGAATCGGCCCGAGAATTGAACCCTGTGAATCCCCCATAGAGACTGCCAGAGGTCCGGACAACAGGATTTGACACACTGACCTCTGTCTGAGAAGTAGTTGGTGAAGCACGAGGCAGTCATTTGAGAAAACAAGGCTATTGAGTCTACCAATAAGAATGCGGTGATTGATAGAGTTGAAGCCTTGGCCAGGTCGATGAAAATGGCTGCACAGTAATGTCTTTTATCGATGGCGGTTATGATATCGTTTAGGACCTTGAGCGTGGCTGAGGTGCACCCATGACCAGCTCGGAAACCAGATTGCATAGTGGAGAAGGTACGGTGGGATTCGAAATGGTCGGTGATCTGTTTGTTAACTTGGCTTTCGAAGACTTTAGAAAGGCAGGGCAGGATGGATATAGGTCTGTAACAGTTTGGTTCTAGAGTGTCTCCCCCTTTGAAGAGGGCCATGACAGCGGCAGCTTTCCAATCTTTAGGGATGTCAGACGATATGAAGGAGAGGTTGAACAGGCTGGTAATAGGGGTTGCAACAATTTCGGCGAGTAATTTTATAAAGAGAGGGTCCAGATTGTCAAGCCCAGCTGATTTGTAGGGATCCAGATTTTGCAGCTCTTTCAGAACATCAGCTATCTGGATTTGGGTGGTGGAGAAGTGGGGGGGGGCTTGGACATGTTGCTACGGGGGGTGCAGAGCTGATGGCAGGGGTAGGGGTAGCCAGGTGTAAAGCATGGCCAGCCGTAGAAAAAATATTTTTTTAAATTCTCGATTATCGTAGATGTATCGGTGGTGACATTGTTCCCTAGCCTCAGTGCAGTGGGCAGCTGGGAGGAGGTGCTCTTATTCTCCATGGACTTTACGGTGTCCCAAAACTTTAATTTAACTTCAAATTTCTGTTTGAAAAAGCTAGCCTTAGCTTTCCTAACTGACTGTGTATATTTGTTCCAGACTTCCCTGAAATGTTGCATATCGCAGGGGCTATTCGATACTCATGCAGTACGCCACGGGATGTTTTTGTGATGATCAAGGGTGGTCAAGTCTGGAGTGAACCAAGGGTTATATATTTTCTTTGTTCTACATTTTTTGAATGGGGCATGCATATTTAAGATGGTGAGGAAATCACCTTTAAAGAACAACCAGGCATCCTCTACTGGCGGGATGAGGTGAATATCCTTCCAGGATACCCAGGCCAGGTCGATTAGAAAGGCCTGCTCGCTGAAGTGTTTTAGGGAGCGTTTGACAGTGATGAGGGGTGGTCGTTTGACTGCGGGCCCATTACGGATGCAGGCAATGAGGCAGTGATCGCTGAGAACCTGGTTGAAGACAGCAGAGGTGTGTTTAGAGGGCAAGTTGGTCAGGATGATATTTATGAGGGTGCCCATGTTTACGGATTTAGGGTTGTACCTGGTAGGTTAATTGATCATTTGTGTGAGATTGAGGGCATGTAGCTTAGATTGTAGAATTGCCGGGGTGCTAAGCATATCCCAGTTTAGTTCACCTAACAGTATGAAATCTGAAGATAGATGGGGGGCAATCAATTCAGATATGGTGTCCAGGGCACAGCTGGGGGCTGAGGGGGGTCTATAACTAGCGGCAACAGTGAGAGACTTATTTCTGAAAAGGTGTATTTTTAAAAGTAGAAGCTCGAACTGTTTGGGCATAGACCTGGGATAGTATGACAGAACTCTGCAAGCTATCTCTGCAGTAGGATGCAACTCCACCCCCTTTGGCAGTTATATTTGACGGAAAATATTGTGGTTGGGGATGAAAATGTCAGAATTGTTGGTGCCTTCCCAAGCCAGGATTCAGACACGGCTTGGACATCAGGGTTGGCGGAGTGTGCTAAAGCAGTGAATACAATTAATTTAGGTAGGAGGCTTCTGATCTTAACATGCATGAAATCAAGGCTTTTAAGGTTACAGAAGATAACAAATGAGAGTGCCTGGGGAATAGGTGTAAAGCTGGGGGCAACAGAGGAACAGAAGAGGAGTGGGATAAGTGTTTGACTGAAGGGTATACGAGCTTGTCGTCTCGTGCATTGGGAACAGAGAATAAAAGGAACAGATTTCTGGGAATGGTAGAATAGATTCAGGGCATAATGTACAGACAAGGGTATGGTAGAGTGAGAGTACAGTGGGGGTAAACCTAGGCATTGAGTGATGATGAGAGAGCTTGCATCTCTGGAGACACCAGTTAAGCCAGGTGAGGTCTCCCCATGTGTGGGTTGTGTGACAAAAGAGCTATTTAAGGCATGTTGAGCTGGACTAGGGGCTCTACAGTGAAATAATAATAACTAACCGAAACAGCAGAAGATAAGGCATATTGACATTAGAGAGAGGTATGTGTAGTGGGGTGACCATAGGGTCCAATAGGTGAGTCAGGGAGCCGTTCGGTAGTTGCTACTATGCTAGGCAAGGGGGAGGCACCGAGTTCAGAAAGCTAGCAGGCCGGGGCTAGCATATGGGTCTTCGGCGACATCGCAACGGAAAAGACTGTTGAAACCACATCGGATGATTACATCGGCAGACCAGTTGTGATGGATCGGCGGGGCTCTGTGTCGACAATAAAGGGTCCATGCCAATTGGTAAAAGAGGTATTGTAGCCCACGAATTAGCCGGTATACCTCTTCGGCTAGCAGGGAGATGGGCCCAGCTCGAGGCTAGCTTAAGGCTAACTGGTGCTTGCTTGAGGACAGAGGCATTAGCCAGCAGTAGCTACTCAGTTGCAGCTAGCTAGCTGCGATGATCCGTTGTAATGGCCCAGAGCTTGCGGCAGGAATCCGGTGATGTGGTGGAGAAAAGCAGTCCGATATGCTCTGGGTTGATATCGCGCTGTGCAGACTGGCAGGTAATTGACCGAGCTAAAGCTGGCTGGTGTCTGAGCTAAAGGTGAAGACCACTAGCCGTGGCTAACAGTGACTACCAGCTAGTAGCTAGTTAGCTGGCTAGCTTCTGATGGAGGTTCCATGTATAACGTATAGAAATTGCAGATCCGTACCACATTGGGTGAGGCGGGTTGCATGAAAGTATATTTAGATCGTAGGTGGAAAGTGAGAGTAAAAATATATAGGGAAAAAACGACAAATCTGACTATTTACATAGGACACGACGGGACAAAATGTCACGCATTGCCGCAGTTCCACTAACCCAGGGGTCGTAAAACTTTTCAGCTCGATACTCAAATTAGAAATTGACCATCGTCTCGTAACCCAAATAGTCTTCCCCAAATACAGGGAAAAGTGAGAGATTGAACTCTGGGATTTCAGAAAAGTTTGTCTATCTTTGGAGATTCCTGGAAGCGTTGCCATTAGCAGTTCCAGGATCCATATTAGATGTCAAGGTCCATGGTAATTCATATTGTCACAACTTCCGCCGAAGTCGGTCCCTCTCCTTGTTCGGGCAGCGTTCGGCGGTCGACGTCACCGGCCTTCTAGCCACCGCTGATCCACTTGTCAGTGGAGAGTGCTCAGGGAGGTGTGTAGGGGTTTCCGTCGGTGCGACTACGGTGGAAGGTCCAGACCAGGTCTCCACCATGCGCATCCCCTCAGAATATGCCGATTTGGCTCTCACCTTCTGTAAGAATAAGGTGACTCAATTACCACCCCATCGACAGGGGGAGTATGCGATAGATCTCCTGGTAGACGCAGCACTTCCCAGGAGTCACGTGTATCCTCTGTCACAGAAGGAGACAGCAGCTATGGAAACATATGTCTGCGAATCCCTGGGGCAGGGATACATTCGGCCCTCCACTTCACCTGCCTCCTCAAGTTTATTTTTTGTGAAGAAGAAGGATGGGGGTCTGGGCCCGTGTATTGACTATCGTGGTATCAATCAGATTACTGTGAGATACAGCTACCCTCTGCCTCTCATCGCTAGTGCGATCGAGTCAATGCACGGGGCGCGCTTCCTCACAAAATTGGATCTCAGAGGCGCTTACAACCTGGTGCGTATCCGGGAGAGGAACGAGTGGAAGACGGCATTTAGTACCACCTCTGGGCACTATGAGTACCCCATCATGCCGTACGGGTTGATTACATCGAGGGGGCCCCGGCGTATGCCTTCGGGCGAGGGGCCTTCAGTACCTTGTGGAGTGGGAGAGGTACGGTCCGGAGGAGAGATGCTGGGTGCCGGTGGAGGATGTCCTGGACCCTTCGTTGCCGCGGGATTTCCACCGTCTCCATTCGGATCGCCCTGCGCCTCGTCCTCCGGGTCTTCCCCGAGGTCAGTGTCGGCGCGCTGTTGGAACCGCGCGTCAAGGGGGGGTACTGTCAAGACTTCCGCCGAAGTCGGTCCCTCTCCTTGGTCGGGCAGCGTTCCGCGGTCGACGTCACTGGCCTTCTAGCCACCGCTGATGCACTTTTCATTATCCATTTGTTCTGTCTTTGTCTTTCACACCTGGCTTCACTCAACCAATTACTTGTTTATTATTTAAACCCTCTGTTCCCCATGTTTTGTTTGTGAGTGATTATTCTTTGTACATCGGTCCGTTCTTTGTGGGCTCGCTATGTTGCTTTGTATTTTTGAAATTTGGAGTAAAGTACGTTGATTACTCATATCTGCTCTCCTGCGCCTGACTCTCTACACCAGCTACACACAAGACCCTTTACACATATCCTTTCACTGTTTATGGCTTGTTCAGAGATCAAGAACATCATGGCAGACAGTAGTCCTAAAGTCAAAAGTCAAGTTTATTAGAGCTGTCCTGATGTCCTGTAGTTAATAAGCGCTTTCCTGTAGTTAATAAGAGCTGTCCTGTAGTTAATAAGAGCTGTCCTGTAGCTAATAAGAGCTGTCCTGTAGTTAATAAGAGCTGTCCTGTAGCTAATAAGAGCTGTCCTGTAGCTAATAAGAGTTGTCCTGTAGTTACTAAGAGTCGTCCTGTAGTTAATAAAAGCTTTTCTTTAGTTAATAAGAGATGTCTTGTAGTAAATAATTGCTTTCCTGTAGCATCAAGGCTGCCTGTGGACCAGCTATGTCTTCCACCTCTGTCTGCTAACTGAGACCTATTACTACAGTTAAAAAGACTAATCTGGATGGAATATCAAGGTGGAACAGTCAGTGGGATTTTACCCATCTAATCCAGTCTAGACTACAGATGCAGTCATTACAGTGAAAACACAGGCGTTTTAGTTAGTTTACTTTTAAAGCAGTTCAATGACTGACAACAGCATGCAGCTGCAGAGGGCAAAGGTGGACGTGTGCGCGTGTGCGCGTGTGTGTGTGTTTGTGTGGGTGTGTGTGCGTGTATGTTTGTCTCTGACTTTGATTAGATACAGCTATTCATTGTTTTAGATCGATATGCATCAACCCATGTATGAGGTCAAATGTAATTTGTATTAAAAATGATACAAAAAAAAGTTTTCAATTACATGTTGTTGCTATTATATGTTCCTACTGTTTCAAACTCCAAAAATGTAATCATCTAAGTTTCTGCTTAATGTGTGCTCATTGGGCTCTTGAGGAGTAACTATACCTAACAATCTGTATCATTCCAT
Organism: Salvelinus alpinus; assembly: GCF_045679555.1. Lineage (NCBI taxonomy): Eukaryota > Metazoa > Chordata > Actinopteri > Salmoniformes > Salmonidae > Salvelinus > Salvelinus alpinus. The sequence continues at coordinate 16,970,511 of NC_092104.1, forward strand.
CTCTGGAGAAAGCTGTCTGCATCTGATGGTTGACAATTCCCACATGCAAAAGGTGTTGATAGCAAAGTCAAACAGTGAGCCCACTCAGCACCTGAAAGTTCACGTTCAAAGTTTGACCTTTATTATGATCAGACTATGGAAATCCCCTCATACTGACAGATAAGCCTATAGTGACAGATAGGCCTCTCTCTCTGGTTTCCTGGGGCTAAAAAGAAAGCCGTATCAAAACGAGAGTTGTGCCTAGTGGAAAGTGAAATCATATCGCATCACAAGTCATTCTGAAAAGCCTGCTGTAAAAGGACCGGGTGTGCAAATACAAGTCAGTCAGTTTCCTAATATAGACCTGCTGAATCTTATTCTGACACCACAGAGAGACGGAGAGACGGAGAGACGGAGAGACGGAGAGACGGAGAGACGGAGAGACAGAGAGAGACAGAGAGAGACAGAGAGAGACAGAGAGAGACAGAGAGAGACAGAGAGAGACAGAGAGAATCTGAAGTCAAATGTTATATATCAATGAATTGGTGAGGGCACTAGAAAGTCTGCAGCACACGGCCTCACCGTACTAGAATCTGAAGTCAAATGTCTACTGTTTGCTGATGATCTGGTGCTTCTGTCACCAACCAAAGAGGGCCTACTGCAGCACCTAGATATTCTGCACAGATTTCGCCAGACCTGGGCCCTGACAGTAAATCTCAGTAAGACCAAAATAATGGTGTTCCAAAAAAGGTCCAGTCGCCAGGGCCACAAATACAAATTCCATCTAGACACCGTTGCCCTTGAGCACACAAAAAACGATACATACCTTGGCCTAAACATCAGCACCACAGGTGAAAGATCTGAGAGACAAGGCAAGAAGGGCATTATATGTTCTTTCGTGTCTTCCTAATTGCTAATTTAGCTGCCCCTGACACAAAGTTAAGCAAGAGAACTACACCCCTTCGACTAAACCTGTACTTTATCCCAAATATAAACTGTTGGGAAGAGAAAACCTCTCCCAGAGCTGAGAACCAAGTAGTGATCAGGTCAATCATCCGACCAACCTGGGACACTTTGAGAACAGATGTGCCAGAGTTTCAGACTCAGCACAGAATGGACACCCTTCCCCAACAGTAGGATCCAGGTATACCAGATGTAAATTGGTGGCTATGGCTCCATGTATTATCCTCCATTGGTCAGCTGTCCTCTTTTCTATAGGCAGTTTATATAAAGACTGCCAACAGCCTTTTGGGGAGGCACCTGGACCAAACACACCCGCCCACCTCGTCGATTTTACCCCTTCGAGTGAAGAAGCACGGAACACTTTTACACAGATTTTGTACATGGCCTTCTTTCGCACCGCCTTGAACTCCCCCAGCTCCGGGGTATCAAAGGAAAGCAGCATCCCCACGTCCTCCTCGAATGCCCCCGCCGCAGCACTAACATTCAGCGCAGGGAACACATAATCCAGCCCCTCCGTCCACCGATCAGAATTGGAAGTGTCAGTCACATACCGCCGATGAAGTACTGGCAAGGAATTGCAGACCTCAGCTACGACCTTCCTCAGTAGGCGAGATGATCGGATCCTCGCTCTTTCTCCCAGCTCCTACAACGATCTGCTCCTGCTCCGCATCAGGTGACCCAGCTTGCTCCACCCCACACCTAACAGGCATGAACGTAGGCTGGCTGAACCCATAGCACGGGACAGGATGGCAGTGTTATGAAAAAGAAGCTCTTCAAAAAGCCACATCCATGGTGGCGTGCCGGCCTTACGGGACATGACAAAAACTCTCCAAGCCTGCATAACAGACTCATAAAATGGGGTCAGGCCAGACAAATCACACCCCTGATTTGATGCTTGTCTTAGCCCAAACAGCCCGCTCTCCTCTCTCATCAATTTATAGGCTCTGTCGACCCAGCTAGAACAGTCACTATCGTGGGAACCTTCATTACCCCTGGCACAGAGAAACCAGTAAGCCTCATTCTTAAAAATCTAAGCATTGGTTCAATTGCCAGACGATATAACTGTCCATAAATTGGGCATCCCTGCCTGATACCCCTTTGCACGAGGATGGGGCAACTCAAAACCACCCCCCACCATCACCATACATGAGGCCCCAGCAAATAGTAAACTCCTCAAAGACAAAAGAACATCCACAAATCCAAAGGCTTTCATTGTTTTGAACAAGTACTGGTGGTCCACACGGTCAAAAGTCTTCTCCTGATCCAAAGAAAGTAAACCCACATTCACATCAGACAGTTTACAAATGTCTAAAACATCTCTTGTTAGAAAGATTATCAACAATAGAGCGATTAGGTACACAGTAAGACTGGTCCTTGTGGACCAACAGCCTCAGATATTCTTTCAACCTGTTTGAGCGACATTTAGGTACAATTTTATATTCTGCACCCAGCAATGCAACAGGTCACCAATTTTTTAGAAGAGCCAAATCCCCTTTTTTTGGCAACAGTGAAAGCACAGCACGTTGACAGGATACAGGAAAAGAACCCTCATGAAAAGATTCATACACTACTTCATAAAAATCCCCCCTAATAGACCCCCAAAAGTGCTTATCGAACTCAGATGGTAAAGCATCGATGCCAGGGGCTCGGCCTGATGAGAGCTGCATAACTGCAGTGGACAGCTCCTGCAGAGTAATGTCAGAGTCCAGAGCAGCTCTCTGCTCAGGGCCCAATTGAGGAAGTCTATGTAACAACACCTGTCGCAGAAAAGACATAACCTGTTTCAAAGCCGGGTGTTTGCAACCCAACGGGACAATCTTAATTGAACTTGCAAACTTCCCAAACTGCAATAAGTGTCACGCCCTGGCCTTAGTTATCTTTGTTTTCTTTATTATTTTAGTTAGGTCAGGGTGTGACATGGGGGATGTTTGTGTGTTTTTTGTCTAGTCTAGGGTGTGTGTATTGTCTAGGGGTTTTTGTAGAGTTCATGGGGTTGTGTTCAGTGTAGGTGTTTACGTAAGTCTATGGTTGCCTGGATTGGTTCTCAATTAGAGACAGCTGTCTATCGTTGTCTCTGATTGAGAGCCATATTTAGGCATTAGGTAGGTTGTGGGTAATTGTCTATGTCTTGACGTTAGTTGCTTGTGTCTGCACTTTCGTTTGATAGCTTCACGGTCGTTTGTTGTTTTGTCTAGTTTGTATTAGTGTTCGTTTCTTCTTCTATTAAAAAGAAGATGTATTTATATCACGCTGCGCCTTGGTCCTCTCTTTCACCTAACGACGATCGTGACAATAAGTCGCGCTCCAATAGCTCATTGGTGACTCCTGTGGCGGGCCGGGCGCAGTGCGCGCTAACCAAGGGGGCCAGGTACACGGTGTTTCCTCCGACACATTGGTGCGACTGGCTTCCGGGTTGGAGGCGCGCTGTGTTAAGAAGCAGTGCGGCTTGGTTGGGTTGTGCTTCGGAGGACGCATGGCTTTCGACCTTCATCTCTCCCGAGCCCGTACGTGAGTTGTAGCGATGAGACAAGATAGTAATTACTAGCGATTGGATACCACGAAAATTGGGGAGAAAATGTGATAAAATTTAATAAAAATAAAAAATAAAAATAAAAATTACGAGCCTAGTTGGTTTAGCCACCGAAAAAGACAGCGGCCGGACATGGCGAGAGATGAGTTTGGATTGGAATGCCATGTAGCAAGCTTCTGTCTATAATATGAGCTGGTCAGTATGTGTAGCTAATTCTTTCTAACGCTGCCATTTTAACAATATCACATAGTAGAACTGCGGAAAGCAAAAGTGTTGCTCTCCGGTGGAATTAGAGTATGATAGCTAAGGAGATGGAGAAAATTCGGGCATTTGATTGCAAATATGCAGAGGGAGTCAAAAAGAGAACACACAGAAGGCTGTTGTATAAAACAACTGTCTCCGGATGAAATCTTTAAACTAAGGGCAACCACAGCATCCTTGACAGAGAGGAAGAAGCGTCCACCCATGTATACGGACGGGTAAGATAGTCTTTTTTTGGTCAGAAAGTTGTTTATTTCAAGTTAAAGCATACTGTTAGCTGGCTGGCTCACTATCTAACGTTATTTGTTTGATCCGTGTAGTAATATTATTTGTATGTCAGAGCGATTTGCATTGCTAGTTATAGCCTAATGTTAGCTGTCTATGAGAGGTGGCAGGTAGCCTAGTGGTTCGAATGTTGGGCCAGTAACCAAAAGGTTAGCTGGATCGAATCCCTGAGCTGACAAGGTTGTTGCTCTGCCCCTGAACAAGGCAGTTAACCTTGTTAACTCTTAACCACTGTTCCCTTGTTAACCACTGTTCCCCGGTAGGCCATTATTGTAAATAAGAATTTGTTCTTAATTGACTTACCTAGTTAAAATAAAACAATGAATGCAGGGTAGTAATATTATAAATTGGCATTATGGTTAGTTGTTTAGCTAGCTAGCTACATGTCTAAACAAAAGATTCCACTATGCAAGTAACCATTTCTATGGAATATCACTGTGACAACTGTTGATAGAAGTTGCTGGTAAATTCGCTCTGGCTATCTACTCCGATTTCAGAGCACTCTTGTCCTAGTGTGCCGGAGTGCAGAATAACTGACGAAATTACGAATGTTCAACACCCGTTGAATATGGCCGGTGTCAGTAAACGTTGGCAAAAAAATGGAATCAAATTGTTGCCAGCAGCACAGTTACGGTCACCAACGCTCTGGATAACATAGAAACAGCCTAACCAGCTCCGCTAGGGTGAGTAAAATGGTAATTTGTGTCTGGAAGTAGCTAGCAAGCTAGCCAACGTTAGCCAGTTATCTTGGGTGCTTGACTGCTGTTAGGTCAGAACGCTCGGATCAACCCTACTCCTCGGCCAGAGTGTTCAGTTTGTGCTCTGAACGCTCCAAGACCAAAACGCTCTGAGTTTATGAACGCCCAGAGCACACTATGAGAGCAGTCTGGCACTCCAGATTGACTTTAGGAACACACCCGTAGTCTAAACCAGTCTTGAAATCTTTGGTTGTTTAGTACATGGCCTCGCATGTGAATCCTTAAAGAGATGCTTGGGGCTAGGGTTTAAGAGAGTGTGAATGATGCTGAATGGGTGTAGTCATAGACGAGCTCTCCAGTAGTTATACCAAAAACATTCAGGGACATTTTCTCAAAAGTGAGGTTACAAGTTTAGCAACTTTCAAAGCAGAATTACGTTCCTCAACTGCAGTGTTTGATATATCATTTTCTAGCTCTGAGTCTCTACTTTTATCCAATGTAAAAAACACAACTTGAAATTTTGCTACATAAGACCGAATCGAGCCGGCCGGCCACATATTTCCCTCAGATTACACAGACCAACAAAGAATTTGAAAATAAACCCAATTTTGATAACCTCCCTTATCTATTGGATGAAATACCATGGTGTGCCATCATATCGGCAAGATTTATGACTTGTTTCCACAAGAAAAGGGCAACCAGTGAAGAACAAACACCAATGTAAATACAACCCATATTTATGTTTATTTATTTTCCCTTTCGGACTTTAACTATTTGTACATAATATGACATTTGAAATGTCTTTATTCTTTTGGGCCTTTTGTGAGTGTAATGTTTACTGTACATTATTTTATTGTTTATTTCACTTTTATTTATTATCTATTTCACTTGCTTTGGCAATGTAAACATACAGTATGTTTCCAATGCCATTAAAGCCCTTCAATTGAATTGAATTGAAATTGGTTTGAGAGAGAGAGAGAGAGAGAGAGAGAGAGAGAGAGAGAGAGAGAGAGAGAGAGAGAGAGAGAGAGAGAGAGAGAGAGAGAGAGAGAGAGAGAGAGAGAGAGAGAGAGAGAGAGAGAGAGAGAAATATATAACCTATTGGAAAGACACCACAAAAAATCAAAGTAAACTTCAATGCTATTTGGCTCTAAACAGACAGTACATGGTGGCAGACTATCTGACCACTGTGACTGATAGAAAACTGAGGAAAACATTGACTAGGTACAGACTCAGTGAGCACAGTCTGGCTATAGAGACCGGTCGTCACAGACAAACCTGGCTGCCCAGGGAGGACAGGCTGTGCTCACTCTGCTCCAGGGGAGAGGTAGAGACAGAAGTGCATTTCCTACTACACTGTGACAAATACTCAGACCTAAGAGCATATTTCTTTCCCAAAATTATAAATCAATACAAAGAATTTGAAACTATAAAAGATGAAGAAAAATTCAAATATTTATTGGGTGAAAAGCCAAAATGTGCAGTTTTGGCAGCCAAATATGTGTCCTCCTGCCACAGCCTGAGGGACAGCCAGTGAAAAATGCAAAGTAATGTTGATAATATTTCCCATTTAGCTTAGTTTTGTTTTGTCTTTCGTACCAGGTCATGTGTCTTCTCAGTCATGTTGACACTGGTCTACTACTGTTGCTTTAATGTATTGTTGTTCTGATTAATATTGTTGTTGTAGCTGTTATTAATGGTAATCCCATGTCCACTACTACTATTATTATTGCTGTTAATCCCACCATTTATTTATATATAAATATATATATATTTTGTGTATATATATACATATATATTTTATTTAAATTTTTCGATATGTATACTTTGACAATGTAAGTAATAATAACTTGCCATGTCAATAAAGTCAATTGAATTGAATTGAATTGAATTGAATTGAATTGAGAGAGAGAGAGAGAGAGAGAGAGAGAGAGAGAGAGAGAGAGAGAGAGAGAGAGAGAGAGAGAGAGAGAGAGAGAGAGAGAGAGAGAGAGAGAGAGAGAGAGAGAGAGAGAGAGAGAGAGAATTAGGCCGATACCCACTAATTATCAAAATCCAGAAAAGAGCCGTTAAATTCTACAACCACCTAAAAGGAAGCGATTCCCAAACCTTCCATAACAAAGCCATCACCTACAGAGAGATGAACCTGGAGAAGAGTCCCCTAAGCAAGCTGGTCCTAGGGCTCTGTTCACAAACACAAACACACCCCACAGAGCCCCAGGACAACAGCACAATTAGACCCAACCAAATCATGAGAAAACAAAAAGATAATTACTTGACACATTGGAAAGAATTAACAAAAAAACAGAGCAAACTAGAATGCTATTTGGCCCTAAACAGAGAGTACACAGTGGCAGAATACCTGACCACTGTGACTGACCCAAACTTAAGGAAAGCTTTGACTATGTACAGACTCAGTGAGCATAGCCTTGCTATTGAGAAAGGCCGCCGTAGGCAGACATGGCTCTCAAGAGAAGACAGGCTATGTGCACACTGCCCACAAAATGAGGTGGAAACTGAGCTGCACTTCCTAACCTCCTGCCCAATGTATGACCATATTAGAGAGACATATTTCCCTCAGATTACACAGATCCACAAAGAATTCGAAAACAAATCCAATTTTGATAAACTCCCATATCTACTGGGTGAAATTCCACAGTGTGCCATCACAGCAGCAAGATTTGTGACCTGTTGCCACAAGAAAAGGGCAACCAGTGAAGAACAAACACCACTGTAAATACAACCCATATTTATGTTTATTTATTTTAACTTGTGTGCTTTAACCATTTGTACATTGTTACAACACTGCATATATATAATATGACATTTGTAATGTCTTTATTGTTTTGAAACTTCTGTATGTGTAATGTTTACTGTTCATTTTTATTGTTTATTTGACTTTTGTATATTACCTACCTCACTTGCTTTGGCAATGTTAACACATGTTTCCCATGCCAATAAAGCCCCTTGAATTGAATTGAATTGAATTGAGAGAGAGAGAGAGAGAGAGATAGAGAGAGAGAGAGAGAGAGAGAGAGAGATTCCATCTATGTGAAGGAGAAGGGGTGAGGCTTTAGCCAAGGACTCCTGCCCTGTGTGTACTCTACTCTATGTGGAAGCATGGCCTGCTCTTACCAAATGAACAGCCAATCAACTTTCACCCACTTCCTAGCTCTCTGTAACTCTGCATACATGGCTGCCTCTCTGCAGAGTATGACCAGAAAGAGATTACACAGGAAAGGGCAGACAGGGTCCTCCCTCTTCAACACCTACAAATCACACTGCAGGGTCCTGCTCAATAGTGCACACGGTAGCAAAACGTTTTGCAAAGGAACATCAAACCAGCCTTTCTTATTGTACAACTTCAGCTTGTCCCCTCCCTGTTTCAGTCCGTTTTCTTTTGCCTGGTGCCTAGTGAACACGATCCAGCTACAGGCACGCTTTGATTGACATGGCCCCCCATCATGAGGCAAATATAGAGATAGCCTACCTGTATGTGTCTATGGGTTGTGTTGCTGTCAATCATGTGATGGAGCACATTGCAGCATATGCTTGACTAACATGGGCATCAGAAACATGGTGTTTGTATGGGAAACACTATTGCACGTACTCCAGGGGTAAGGAATGTTTTTTGGATCATTACAATATGCTCCATCACATGATGAACATAAACACAAATCAGAGCCTTATACAACTCTACACACATTGTGATGTCATCTCAAGTCGTCATAAGTCTACTGAAAACACAACAAAGAGTTTGTTATTTTACCGACTTAAAGGCATCACTGTGACACCAGCAAGTGGTGGGGTTCTAAAAATAGAACAAGAAGGCCATAGAGTCCTGTTATTAGAGACTGTGTTGTGGTACATGGCTGGATTACAGACCAGGGGTAAAGAGTTAGGTAAATCCAGTCAGAGGGGCTTTATGGGAGGTGACACACAGGGACATGTCTCAGTGAGTCGGCAGAAATACCAGAGCCATCAGAAGTCATCCTTGTCCCCACTGCGGCCCTCACAAACCACAGCCTGAACCATAGCCTGATCCAGAGGCATGGAAGGCCATTTCTATTTATCAGACTAGTGTTCACTTGCAGTGTGTTTCAAATTTTTGGGGGGGATTTGTCCCAAAACAATCATGAATACTTTATGTCTACACCTGCAAATGAAATCAATTCACTTAGAATTAGGCTCTGGGCCTGTGAAAGGTTCTGGACCAGTGGAAGGTTCTGGGCTAGTGGAATTTGTCATAGACATGGATGTAAAGAAGGACCAGTACACACCAACACATACCTAGGAGAGTATACACCACATACAAGGATGACTTCTGATGGCTCTGGTATTTCTGCCGACTCACTGAGACATGTCCCTGTGTGTCACCTCCCAACTGAACCAAACAAGACCTATCGGCTGCCTTTGATACTGTGAACCATCAGATCCTCCTCTCCACCCTCTCCGAGCTGGGCATCTCCGGCGCGGCCCACGCTTGGATTGCGTCCTACCTGACAGGTCGCTCCTACCAGGTGGCGTGGCGAGAATCTGTCTCCGCACCACGTGCTCTCACCACTGGTGTCCCCCAGGGCTCTGTTCTAGGCCCTCTCCTATTCTCGCTATACACCAAGTCACTTGGCTCTGTCATATCCTCACATGGTCTCTCCTATCATTGCTATGCAGACGACACACAATTAATCTTCTCCTTTCCCCCCTCTGATAACCAGGTGGTGAATCGCATCTCTGCATGTCTGGCAGACATATCAGTGTGGATGACGGATCACCACCTCAAGCTGAACCTCGGCAAGACGGAGCTGCTCTTCCTCCCGGGGAAGGACTGCCCGTTCCATGATCTCGCCATCACGGTTGACAACTCCATTGTGTCCTCCTCCCAGAGTGCTAAGAACCTTGGCGTGATCCTGGACAACACCCTGTCGTTCTCAACTAACATCAAGGCGGTGACCCGTTCCTGTAGGTTCATGCTCTACAACATTCGCAGAGTACGACCCTGCCTCACGCAGGAAGCGGCGCAGGTCCTAATCCAGGCACTTGTCATCTCCCGTCTGGATTACTGCAACTCGCTGTTGGCTGGGCTCCCTGCCTGTGCCATTAAACCCCTACAACTCATCCAGAACGCCGCAGCCCGTCTGGTGTTCAACTTTCCCAAGTTCTCTCACGTCACCCCGCTCCTCCGCTCTCTCCACTGGCTTCCAGTTGAAGCTCGCATCCGCTACAAGACCATGGTGCTTGCCTACGGAGCTGTGAGGGGAACGGCACCTCCGTACCTTCAGGCTCTGATCAGGCCCTACACCCAAACAAGGGCACTGCGTTCATCCACCTCTGGCCTGCTCGCCTCCCTACCTCTGAGGAAGTACAGTTCCCGCTCAGCCCAGTCAAAACTGTTCGCTGCTCTGGCACCCCAATGGTGGAACAAACTCCCTCACGACGCCAGGTCAGCGGAGTCAATCACCACCTTCCGGAGACACCTGAAACCCCACCTCTTTAAGGAATACCTAGGATAGGATAAAGTAATCCTTCTAACCCCCCCCCCCCTTAAAAGAGTTAGATGCACTATTGTAAAGTGGTTGTTCCACTGGATATCA